>NC_136015.1:10082500-10375000 GCF_048128805.1 Centroberyx gerrardi | reverse complement strand
CTGGGTAGTTAGCATGAGCAGTGATAGCCACCATGGCTGAACAGACAAAGAAAAGAGTGCCGCCTACAGAAACTCAAACTTCATCAACAGAAAAGACGTCACAGTGCTGGACACACTGTTTGATTGACAGGTGATCTCTGGGAAGTGCAGTGCAGAAACACCACAGCAATGATCTTAGCACCGAAGATACCGCCAAAATCAAAAAAATCGAGGAACTTGCAGATTACCAGGTTCAAAATGTGTGTGTATGTGAGACTATGCATAATGTATCACTTCCTCAATGCCCTCAAGGCCGGACGCCGCTGTATGAATCACATGAAGTCACAGCCTTACACCCCGGACCCTAAGGCACGCTGCTCATCTGTACCCTTTTATTTTACATGGGATCACATGCATCATTGAGAGTAAATGCAGTCAGATATGAGTGTGTGATAATCTGATTAGCCCCGGTCGGCCCGGTGCCAGCATGTTAATCCGATAGAGCCTGAGGCCCGGCGGTACGAACAAAGCTCCTCCTGTATGTGCAGACTCAAGATGGCGATCAGGTGATCCCGACGCAGAGGTCGGCCTCAGAGTCTGGAAAGGGGGAGCGGGAGGCAGAGAGAGAGGGCGCAGGGAGGTCAGGCGGAGGGAGCCATGGGAAGATGAACGGCGGAGACGGAGTAGCTGGAGGTTACTTCGGGGCGGAGGGATGAAGAGGGAGGCGGAGGAAGAGCGAGGAAGATGGAATGGCAGAGACGGATAGCTGGAAGCAGAGAGAGGTAGAGGGAAACATCAAGGGAGAGAGGGGGAAGAGAGCGTGTCCTGATCTTGATGAAGGTCAGTCTGCAGAGAGTTCCTCCCCACAGAGCAGAGCGAGACACTGTGGTCTGTGGAACAACCAGCTTATTATTCTGATACCAAGTGTAGTCGTCACATCTGCAGCTGTCTGTTTGGTGCTGAAGATTGTGGAATACGCAAGAGAAGAGATACTTAGTTTTACTGCATAACACTAAGACATAGGAGGAAGGGAAACTCAGCCAGAAGGCCGGAGACGCTCTCGAACCGGTTGTCCTCTGACATTTGACCTGAAACCAGATCTGTCTCAAACGCTGCAGGGTTTCCCCTCAGAACTGGTCGCAGTAGAGGTTTAAGTCAAGTGACAAACAGGAAGTGAAGGGGAGGCACTTCCTGCTGCTGAAGATTGATTCACTAGTTATTCTGGCCTCTGGGTCAGCACCCTGTTTGTGTGTGTGTGTGTGTGTGTGTGTGTGTATGTGTTTGTATGCATGCATGCGTATGCACACCGTCCCGGTCTTGGCTTGGAAATAATGTTCCCTCGATCGGCTTCGCTTGGTTTGACAAGGAAATAGCATGCCACACACACACAGACACACACACACACACACCCCCCACACTGGCACGTAGGCTTCAAGTTGCTTAGCAACGGCGAGAATGGTTATTATTCAGGCAACTTCTGTAGGTGTGTGTGCGTGTGGAGCAGTGACAGCGTGTGTGTGTGTGTGTGTGCAGGTGTGAGTCGATGTTTGTATTGGTGTAGTGACAGACAGGGATTATGTGTGAATTCCTGAATTCTGCTCATATCCAATCTGTTCACTCTTCTGTGTGTGTGTGTGTGTGTGTGTGTGCAGTCCACAACTTGCCATGTTTAACGTCTGGGCTCCCAATGATGGCTCACAGTGATGTGTGCCCCATGTTAACCCACTTCCGGGTTTCCATGGTAACAGTGGGACAGTGGCCCGGGGCGGCCAGAGGAAGCCAGACACACAACACAACTCGCCGCACACACTCCGACTCGCCGGCAGCCTGGCTTCTATGACGCTGGCTCTCTCTCCCTCTGTCTCTCTCTCCCTCTCTTTCTTTTCATCTGTCTCTCCGGTATTCTATCCATTGTACATTATTCCTTTTTATTGTTTATTCTTTGTTCTTTCTTCCCTCTCTCTCTGAGAAATCTGCTGCTACCAATATGGCTCAATCATGTCAAAGCCAGATTAAAGGAATACACCAAGTTCACAGAGATGTGTTGGCAATTACCTGTTAAGTGATGAGAACATAGACACCAAAATCATCCATGTAGATTGTTGGCTCTGGTACTGCAACACTTTAGCATACACTATGAGTGAGTGAGTGATAGTAGGCGACTAGCATTATCTTAAAAGTGAGAAAATGAGAACTTGTAGCAGCTTTGAAGTTAAATGGTAAATAATCTTAAATGACATTTCACCAAGTCTGGAAGTTTTGTCTAGCAGGTAAAATATACACAAGATATGACAGAAAAATAACAAATTGTTTTGACCTACCTGGAACTACTGTCCCTGTTTGCGTAGGAAGTGAACATGGTGGCTGATGGCAGACTGTGTACAGCTAAAAATCACTGTGCAGTGAACTAACATGTGGTTGCTCACCTGAAATAGTTCCAAAAATAAACGTGTCTACATCAGCTATATTAGTGATATTTCATTTTGAAAATGTATTAATCCACCAGCCACATAAAAACCACTACTGACTTTTTATTACTAAAAGGTCAGTCTTGTTACTTTGGTTGCTAGTCGCCTACTATCACTCAACATAGTGTATGCTAAAGTGTTAGCATGGAGCACCACAGTGAAGGATCTACCCGGGACACATGGATGATTTTGGTGTCTATGTTCTCATCACTTAATAGGCGAGTTGACCAACGGGCCAATCTCCTGAAAGCTCATTGTATTCCTTTAGAGCTTGATCTTTTAATTGTGTTACAAAGACAGCACAAGACATCAGTCTCCATGGCTCTGTGGTTGTGTGTGTCCTTAGCCATGGAGTTCCATGAGAAGCTGCAGAGCCTGGCCGCGAAGGAGGGGCTGAAAGGTCGCAAGGTCAGCCGGGCGCTGGAGAGCTTCAGCTGGAACATCACCATCCTCAAGGTCAGCAGCACACAGACAAAAACACAGACAGCCTCAGGGCTAGACCACCAAACTGTGTTTTCGCCTCTAGCTAGTTGCTCATCTCTTTCCTCCCCCTTCTCCCTCCTGTTCCCATCTCTCCCTGCCACCCTACGTTTTTTGTTGTCTCCCTCTCTCTCCGCACTCCCAATATCTCGTTCTCCTCTCTCTCCACACTCCCTCCTGCTCCCCTCCAGGGCCAGGCTGACCTGCTGAAGCACGCCATGGCTGAAGTGCAGGAGAACATGAAGCAGATCCACTACGCTGCTCTGACTGGTAACCTCACCAAGGAGGGTCCAGGAGGAGGAGGAGGAAGTGTCCGCTCCCAGTCGCGGCGCAGCCAGGAACCCGCCGCCGGTCAGGACAGAGCCACCACCCTCGGCGGATCAGCTGGTCAGGGGCCAAATTGATTTTGGTAAAACACGACTTTTGCCATTATCACTGAAATACAAAACCGTCTGTACATCAGTGTTCAAAGGCAGGTAATAGTATTTTCGAGTAGTGAACCACTAGCAAACGGCACACTGCCGTGGCAGCTAAGACACAACCAGATTGTCATGGGAATAATGATATGACCAAATTGCCATAGGAACTGCTATGCCAGACCCTCTGTACGTCGCCTAAATGTTTCACTATAAACTCCATGTCTGGCTTCAAAGTCTGAGGATGAGGTTGAGGCCAATGAGGCCACAGTGGCGGACTTGCAGATCGCTATGGGTGTAGCACAGCATTTAATTTAAGGAGAAAAGGAGGTCGATTGATGGAAAAGGCTTCAAAATGCGGCCAACCTCCACCGTCCATCCACCTGTCGCAGAACACTCACTGCTGTAGAAGTCATAGCACTGCTGAGAGGGAGACGGAAGAAGATACACACTGGGGAAATGAATGTAGTCGGATCTAAAGCCTGAAAAACACAAGACACAGTAATTTGTACTGTATTAAAATGTAAATACAGCAAATGTTTATATCCTCTTCTTAATGTGCAATGCTTTTTTTTCTTGTTTTATTTGTGCTTTTTGTCGTGGGGACTGGGGAGCGAGGAGGAATTGTCATTTTTCCCATCACTGCCTGGGGTGACTCAAACTTCAGCCCAAAGATGCTCAAAATCTTGTGGAACCTGTCAGCTGCAGCACCCACACGCTCGGGGCTTGTGCTTACAGCTCTACTAAATGGGCTCCGATTCACCCGGCGAGCTCAATCGAGTGTTTGAAACACGGATCAGATCTGGGTGGGTTTTGCCTGTGGGGCTTTCACGAAATACACTTTCTCAAAGATTTGAACAGAAGCCCGGCGGTAGTGAATGGGACTGGAATCAAGAATATTTGCAACAGAAGAATGTATACAGGTGGGGATAGTTTTAAAGAATCATTTTTCCTCTACTGCTAAGAAGCTCTATCCCGCACAGTTCATCTTCTGATACACTTGAGAACATCATCTGTGTTGTAACCTAGCGTCAGTGGGTGTTTTGGATCCAGTATATGTCAAAGAAGCCTCCGTTGCCCCTGGATCACTCCTCTTGATCCGCAGCCATCTCCAGCTCCTCTCTGCAGCCTGTCACGGTGTTTTGAAGGCTCTCTTCCACTGAATGCCACTCACACCCAGGAGACCGCAGGCTCTTCAGAGACCGCCTCATTTGCATGTACGCCGTGTTCGCCGCCCCCCCTGCCTGTGGCACTCGTCCACCGAGTCCTCAGACCTGCCCCTCTATAATACTGCTCTGTCTCACACATCCTATATTTTTGTATCTTTCCGAAGCCCTAGTACTGTTATTCACCACGACGATCAAATCCAGAATTGTAAATGTCTGCCTCTAGGGAACCAATATGTTGACAGATGCTTACATTGTGTGCAAAACTCTGTACAGTATTTTAATATGTAATTCTCTCCTTTTGCTGTAGAAAACAAATATTTTACATAACTTATTTATCCTGAAAGAAAACATTCCAAATATTGTTATATTTCAATGTATCTGTGCAGTAGATGAGGCTCGACATATTCAGCTCTTCAGTAAAAGGTTACAGTTCATTATTACCGACCAGTCAGGATGGAAATAAACTAGTTTTTAATGAGCGTCTCTCTTGCTGTCTGTAACTGTTTTGCTGTAAGACCTTTACATCACTCAGACATATGACACATGCAGCATGTTTGGGTGTTCATGTGTAGCTCCATGAGTGGAGCATTAGGGGTCTGATTCAACTGGGGACACTCAGCCATATGAAAAACACATGCACTTATGGTGCTGTGGATAAAAGCCTCTAATCAGATGCCATTTGTTATGTTAATTTCTGGCTGCTATGCTCACTGGGGTTCTAGGATCATGAAAATGAATGAAATGGAAATGACAGTCTCGATTACTTTCCCAGATACTGTGATCTTGATTATGAATCACAATGATGATGTGATGAACAAAACTATTTCACTGCACTTTTCTTTTTACAATCAATATCTTGAGTATTTTCATCTATGGTTCCATTCCAAGTGAAACGACATGTTTCCGTATTGCCGATATTCTACAGTTATCAATTGTAGAAACTAAAATCGCAATATATGATTATGCAACTGTGCAGCCCTATTACTAACGAGCACGTACACAATTCTGCATCCATGTATTCCCCGCACGTACAGCATTCCCCAAGCAAACACAGTAACTTCATTATGTAGCAAGAGCAATGTAGTTTTATTGGTCTAGAGTTAATTATACTGGATGGGCAGCTAGAGGGACATTCTTCGTGTGCACTGCTTTACATGGCTACCACAGGAAGCGAGAACAACTCAATGACAACATGAGAAATGAAAAACTATGTCAATTACCACATAAAAATGTCCACATTGGAATCAATTTAAAAAAAAAAAAGAAAAAAAAAAGACAACCTTATTCCATAATTTAATCATTTGTAACCAGGAAATGCAGGTCTAAGGATTAAAATATTTTCTTAAAAATAAAAAAAAAGGTAACAAAAAGAATAAGAGCAAAGAGTCAGGTTTTGTCTGGCTGAGTGGAAAATAATGGTCTGAGGCACTGGTTTAAGAAGATGGGGAGGAAGTTGCCCTCAACCACCGACACAGAATCAGAAGGACAACATCTTCCTTTTAGTGTCAGAGAGAAGATGAATGGAGGTAAGAGCTTCCTCTGAGAGACAGACAGACAGACAGACACACATTACACTGACAGAGGTATGGCCAGATTTCCACATTCAGGAGGAACAGAGTATGACACTCCGGTTAGTACAGTGAGCTTGGTGGGGGGAGAGGATCCTCCCCCAGTAAATTCAGTATAAGGTCCAACTCTTTGAGAGTAATCATGTGGCGGCAGAGTTAGCAGTTCAATGGCGCCCTCTCTTGGTAGAGCGGGGAACTACAATTAAAAGTCATGATGAGTGAGGGGTGAGAAGGCCCAAGCGTAACAAGAAGACAGGCATTAGGTAGAGGGGATAGAATACAGCATCAGGTTAGACAGGACTGAAGTGGCACAGATGACAGATTGAGAGACAGAGTATAAGGTTTTGGTGACAAAGTGTCACAGTCCACATGTGCAAGTTTCTAGCCAGCAGCAGCTCCGAAAAACTGCAGACCCCCCCCCCCCTCGCCCTCCTCTGATCCCCCGTACGATACAGGAGGAGGAGGAGAGAGGGTGAAAGCGTCTGGCTCACAGGTCGTTCGGGTTGACGATGGTGAAGTCAGAGTCTTTGCTGTGGGTGGAGCCCTCGTCCGGGCTGGAGGAGCCCGAGGCGGTGCCGGCCATCAGGGGGTCGTGGAAGTTCCCCGCCGCGCCCTCTGGCTCCATCCGCACCGCGCCGCGCCCTCGCCGCACCGGAGGGGTGTGCTCGGCTCCGCCCCCTCCCCCGCCCCCGCCCCCTCCCTCGGGGGCCTGCAGGTCTCCGTCCTGGGACACCAGGATGTAGTCGTCCCAGTTCTTGCCCTCCGAGCCCAGGGAAGACGCCACCTGGAGGCACGAGACGAAGCGACAGGGTCTCAGTCTTAGGTTCAACCAGCCACAGTTATGGTCTGTGTCTCTCATGTTCTATTCAGATGGGATTCGTTTAACAGGAGCATGTGATTTTAGTCCTGTGTCAGCAAAGATTCTGGCCTCTTTTACCTATGGTTATTTGAGATTGTGTTGGCATTTTATGGCGGGGGAGGTCTGGTTTTTCATCAACATGGCAGCAAAAAAGCAAAGGCGTGTTACGTATGTGACACAAGTATGTGAACCAAAGCTGCCTAACCACTCCCATCTCCACTGCTTGTCTATGGAAAACTTTAAACCTTGAAACACTTTGATCAGATTCCACACAAGTATGCATAAATGAGTTTAAGTATCAAGAGTCAATTATAATTTTGATAATAGATTACTCATTTTAGTAATTTATCAAGTAAAAATATCAAACCGCTTTATATCATTATATCATTATGAAATGAATTTTGTTTTTTTTATTTTCTTGGCTGCTGGTCAGACTAAGCAAGCAATTTTAAGACATCACTTTGGTCTCTGGTAACTTGTGATGGGCATTTGCAATTATTTTTTACATTTTACAGACTAAATGATTAATCGATTAATCAAAAAAATAATGAATCGATTAATAGATAATGAAAAGTCCTAGTCAGGTGGACTAAATGCTGTTTCAGAGGCCAAGAACCAAGACCTGCCAAGAATACAATTCTGGGGGAAACACTGAATACTGTTTTTGGACACAGAGTTTAATTTGTTGGCATGAAAATGGTCAAATTTAAAGATGCTGAATGACAGCAATAAGACTGAACAATTGAACACGTATCCCGTCTGAATAGGGCTTTAAACAGCCACACTATGGCTGATACAGCTGCAATGGGAGGGAATGTGTTTAAAAAGCAATTATGTGGCCAAGCGTCATCCGTCTATGGATTCACTGAACTGCTGTCCGCAGCAACGCTGCAGCTACAGCCACAGAACTATAATATTGATAGACTATTAGCGCTGATCGTCTATTAACCTGCTGCTCCGGCGGGGTCAGCGCCTGCTCCTCCTCCTCCTTCTCGTCCGTGCTCGCGCTGCCGTCGTGGTCCGAGTCTCGGCTCCGCTGGCTGCCGCCGTGCTGCTGGCGGTCGCCGCGGTGACTGTTGGCTGCCGTGGAGGTGTAGTGGTCGTCCGCGATGGTGATCTCCTCGTTCTCCTCGGCCTCCAGCTGGCTCTGGTTGAAGCGCAGCGCCCCCTTCAGGATGTCCTTGATCTGTCAGGAAGGATCAAGAGAGGTTAGAGCAAAGGGGAAAAAAACACACACAAGACACAAATGTAAGGAGTGTACGATTAACACAAGTATATCCGACACACGCGTACACACCTGTTTGAGTCCAGCCAGTGATACCAGGACCTCATCCTCTTTCTCCAAGTGTTCCTGAAGAATCACTTCCTGGATCTTACCTGTGGAGACACGACAAGCTGTCACTCACTGGTCCAGCTACACAACCACCCAGACAATGATGATACTTCATCACACAGCTGATCACACCACTACTTTTCTCCTCTAATAAGTGTGCTGTGTGAACCTCTATTGCTATGGGCTGTGCATCCTGAGGTCTGTTCACCTGTTCCTCCTCTCAAGCCCCAATCAGGACATTTGACTGGTTTTGATCACATACTTTCTTACAGAATCTGTCCTGTCAATGGAAAACGGGCTCTTTGAAACTTTGTTAAAACCCTCAAAACCTATTTCTGCCCAATGTTGGCATAAAAAAAACGGTTAGTTTTACTGTTAGTCTGTTAAGTATGGCTTCCATTGTGTGTCAGCATCTCAAATAGAATAATCCAGCATCAAATAAACATCTTTAAATAAAAACATTTCTATTTGTGTGGAAGATTTATTAAATGGATACAAATACATTTCTGTGGAAAACCTGCCCAGGGAGAAGACCTTGGCAATGCCCTTGACAGGCTGCAGACTTGTGCAGTCAAACCCTCAACAACCAATTAGCCAATGACATGTCAGAGCCACCTAGCATCTAAGCCACGCCCTCCTCATTATAATATTGGAGCGATAAAATAGGAAGTAGAAGGAAAAGAAAACACTAAATACGAGAATCAGATGACTGCATAAAATAGCCACAGGTACAATAATAGTTAAACGATAAAAATAAGAAATTATTAAAAATGATACATTAAAATAAAACAATAACTGGATTAAAGCTGTGATTTGTGAGCAAAATAACAAATAAAACAGAAATTATGTAGAGAGAAAAAAAGATATATGATTTATTTGTATCTAATTAATAATTTTTTCCACACAAATCTAAATTAATTTATTTAAATATCTGTATTTGATGCTGGATTAACCTATTTGAGATGCGGGCACACAGTGCCATATTAAGAGCTTATTCAAAAACACAACAACCAATATTTTGATTTTCAGTGGTGGGCTCGCCTGTTTGCTGACATTTGGATTACCTACTGGTTTACATGTTTATATGGTCATGGTGAACTGACCACACAGTGGCATTTAGCAGCTCAACTCACAGATGTGTGTGTTCATCATCTTGGCACAGTACTTGCTCATGGCCTCCAGGTCGTTGATCTGGCCCTGCAGGAAAGATACCTGGGCTTCCAAGTCCTCCTCCTGATAAGACCACACATGCGCACACACACACACACACACACGTACACACACACACACACACGCACACACGCACACAAAGACAGAGGGTTAGAGGTAAAGAGCAAAAGTGGAAGGCGATGAGAAGGAGGCTGGATGATAGAGGGCAAAGAGAGGGAGAAGGAAAATATATTGATGAGGAAGGATGACGAAAGTAGGAGAGCAGATGACAGAGTGAGAAAGACAGTGAGAGTGAGAGACACACAGACAGTGAAGAGAAAGAAAAACGACGACATGGAGACAGTGAGAGACACAGACAATAAGAAAGCTACAGGAGCAGACAGCGGGTGAAACAGCTCACCGTCTCCTTCTTGCCCATGGTCTTGCTGTGGGAGCGTGAGCGAGTGATGTTGAAGAACGACTCCTTCTTGGTGGCGGAGAGGGGCGGCGATGAAGTGCTGACATCACTTCCTCTGGAGGGGGGAAGGGGCGGGGAGGCGGTGGAGAGACCGCGCCCACCGGAGAGGCTTTCTGTGCTGGGGGAGGAGCTTACCGTCCTGGAGCTTTGGCCTGAGAGAGAGAGGGAGGGAGAGAGAGAGGGAGAGGGAGAGAGGGAGAGAGAGAGAGAGAGAGAGAGACAACTTAAAAATAACAGACTTGTGAAGTGAAATCTAAGAGAAAGATAGAAATCTACATACCTACCCATCTATCTAACCTTTCCTCTCTATGTACTTTTGATGACAGAATAAAACAACAAAAAAAGATTTTTTAAAAAAGGAAAAAAGACCAAAAATAAAGTAAAAAAAACTCAAATAAATAAATAAAAAAATGAAAACCCCTAAATGAATAAATAAATAAGTCCTGTTGCAGTTAAACCCTTCCAATATTTGAATATCTGAATAAGTGCATAGAGGGGTAGGAGGCACAAGCCGCACAAGACACAGCCTGAGGGACAAGAGGTCGCCAGCTGGACATTTCTGATTGTAAACGTAAGGCAAAGAGGCGTTTGGTCAAACACAAAACCTGCACACACATTGAGCACATTCACTGCAACGACACAGCAGAAAAACTCAACATTTGGAGTCATTGGAATATAGAAAGAAAACACAAACACATGACAAGCTCTTGAGCTCATGTTCAGAACACACGTTTGACTGAAGACGTCCCAACACTTCCATGATACTGATGTTATGGGCTTCCTTTCCACTGATGTGGGCAGCTTTAGTCGCCCTCTGCTGCTCAAAGGTTGATATTACATGCAAATATGTAGATTCTATAATAATGTTGACTTACTACTCAAGTTGGATTTTGGATGGTGAATGTTAGATGATCAATGAAAATCTGGGCTTTGGTTGGCATTGGATGAACCAGGAGGAAAGGATGAGAGGACCAGTCAGTAGACTACACACTTGGTGGACAGACATGCAGCAATGACACACGGGAGGAGGAGGGGAAAGGAGGAGGGGAGGTATACACACAAGCGGTTGCCATGGCAGCAGTTACCTTGTGTGTCAGTGTGAGTCTGGGCTGGGAGAGAGACCTGAGACACTCCGCCTGAAACTACATCTAACAGATGGGAGAGTCAAGACTGATGCTGCCACACACACACACACACACACGCACACACACACACCCCCAACACTCACACACCATGAGTTACAGATATTCAATATAATCTATACTTGTGTTAATTTGTACATGCAGTTAATTCGGCAGTTACATTATTGCTGACATTAATGCAAGAAGTGGTAGTTAATTAGGCAGCGTTATCTCACCTAAAATGCATCTTGTGATATACAAGAAGCAGCTTGCCTCTGTGTGTGTGTGTGTGTGTGTGTGTGTGTGTGTGTGTGTGTGCGTCCTTGTGCTCACCTTTGCTGAGGTGAACAGGCATGCTCTCGGACTTGAGCAGGCGGTAGTGCTGGGACTGGGTGTGGCTCTGGGTCTGCACGGGGGCTTGGCCGGGCGGGGGCTCGGCCAGCGGGTGCGGCGGGGCGGCGGCGGGGGCGAGGGAGGGGGAGACGGCCGACTGCACCTCGCTGTTGATGGGCGAGATGCCGCCGGACCCCCCCGACATGGCCGGGGCGATGAGCTTCCTGCCGAAGTTCAGCAGGCTGCTGGAGACCTTGTTGATGTTGAGAGGGGCTGTTTTGGCACTGGCACTGGCACTGGAGCGAGGGAGCGAGGGAGGGAGGGAGGGAGGAGAGACGAAATGAAATAAGTGAAGGTGAATGAGAGAGAGAAAACATACACAATTTTTCCATTTTTTTGGCCTTGAGGTCTTAAATGAAAACCAATTTGGATATAGTCACCAGCAAAATCAAGTAAAAACAAACAAACCTTACTCATTTCTGACAATGTACTAAAAATGGAAAACTAAACCAACACCTTGGTTGCGTAAGTGTGCAGCCATTCAATTAATACTTAATAGAAGCACCTTTTGCTTTGGTAACAGCTGTAAATCTGTTTGCGCAAGTCTCTACAAATTTACCCCATCTGGATTTGTATCCAAAGGAACTTTATCCAAATCTAATCCAAAGAAAGACAAAACTGGAAAATTTGAAAGGATGTGTCGACTTTTGATTTGTCCACTATGTATGCAGGTAGCTGGATGATACAGTCAGCGTGTGTGTGTGTGTGTTACATAGAGAAAAACAGATAATGTTTGTGTGTGTTTTACCGGGTCTTGTTCACCAGGTCAGCTCCCCTGGTCTTGTAGTAGTCCAGGTTCTGCTGGAACTGGTAGTTGACGGGCCGTGGATTGTTCTAGAAGGGGGGAGGAATAAACACTTTCTGCATTAGTGCCTTAAGAAGTCAGGAAAAAAATGCCTCTGATGTGTGTCATAAACAAGTAAAATAAAGTGTAAACATGTGGGAGGGGAGACCAGTCAACCTCAAATCTGTGTGTGTGTGTGTGTGTGTGCATGGAAGACTACGTAAACAAGCAAATGAGTGCGCCTTGGTGTTTCTGAGTCAGTGTTTATGAGCCAGCGAGCCTCTTTCCGGCCCCCCCTCCTCCCCCCTTACCTCCCCCGTTATTAGAAGCGACGCCCCCCCCCCCCAGGTGTGACTGTGATGGGGACATGGTGTGACATGGTGGTGCACCTAGGGGTGCTGCTGTCATACTGGATCAGCCCCTTCCTGGATCTCCATCCCAGGGAGCGGTAGTGGACAGGAGTGTGGCGAGTTGTTGTGTTTGGATGTACGGGTCAGTGGCCATGGAGAGGGGGGGCGGAGGAGGGTTTGGACCAGAATAGTGCATGTGTGGGGAGTAGTGAGAGAGAGAGAGAGAGAGGGAGAGCAAGGGAGAGAGAGAGTGTGTGACTGAGAGAGAGAGTGGCACAGTGAGCGAGTGAGATAGAGATAATGTGTGTTAGGGTTTTGTACAGTTATGGCAAAAATGATAATGATGATTTTTTTGCAAAATATTGTGATCACGATTATTAATCAATTTATTGCACTTTTGCACCTTAACATGTATTTTCACTTTTAACAGTGCAGTATTTCTCAAAGTATCTGCAGCTAGTTTTCACTCTTAGCATCTTACTCTTATTGAGGTCAGAACTCTACTACTTTATTACTTTGGGGTGCAGCTACAACCCTAAGGCAAACACAGAATATGTACTTGTTTGTCATTTTTAGAAACTAAAAATAGCGTTTTCATGTTCAGACTGGGGAGAGGGATTTCCCTTTCAGGTATAATGGAAGCACTTGATATGCCACACCGTGGTACAAGGGAAATGAAAATATACGAACACTTCAATATCGCCGAACTACACCATTAGTAATCGTGGAAAAAATAAAAACGGGATATATGATAACCCATGATTAATTTGTCAGTCCTACTGTGTTTGCTTACCTTGGGATCTCGGAGGAAGAGAGCCTTATGCAGCAGAGAGTGGATGTCTCCTATAGGAGGGTAGTGCATTAGCAGACCCAGGCAGGTCTGGAAGTTACTAGCGATCACTGAAAGAGACAGGCAGACAACAACAAGTGCATTATTAGTGACGCATCTTGAGTTAACTTACTGGTTAGATACAACATTTACATCTGTGACCAAACGGCATGAATCCAAGCCTGGTTAGCTTTCCAGGAGACCATTTTACATCAGAAAAAGTCTGATCTAAATGAACTTTTTTGAATCAATAATTAATTATTCAAACAAAATAATATTTTTTCCCTGCTGGGTCATATTTATGCACTAAGCTGATGTACTTGTCCAGAGCAGCTTGTAATGTATGAGCAAGTAGGGCTCCTTGTCTTGCTCATGGACACTTCAAGAGGACACATGTTGTTGTGGGGATCAAATAAAATAAAACCCCTAAATCTAATAAAGTAACTCCAGCGCAACTTCTCCACGGCATCAAATGTCACCGGCACTGACTGACCCACAGCTGAATCCCTCTTCATCCAGTGCACCAAAAAGCATTTTCTCCAATTGTTCCCGTCCATCCTAGCATCTTTTTCCACCTGCTCCCATCTGAGAAACTCTTCAGATCTCAGAAATCTAAAAGCACTCACCTCAAGAACAGCTTCTTCTCCACTGCTGAAGACACTTAACCTTTAATGTCACTATACTGCTGCTGCTCAACGCGGTCTTCCATGTTAAGTGTTTGCACCTTAGCATATCACATTTGTCATGTGAAAACCTCTCATCTCCGATTTCGGTGATATTCGTGTTTTCACTTCAATTGAAGGATTACATAGGATAAACTTAAAAATGCAGGATGGTCAAGCTGAAAATGAGGCTGTTTTTGCTCCTGAAGAGTTGACATTTTGGAGATACAAGGTTTTCAGCGACGATATGGAAAAGCACAACTTTTTGTAATTTATAATAATGTTATTCACTGTGGGGAAATGTATCTTTTCGCTTGCGGCAGTAAAGATTCTACTCTATTCTATTTAAAAAAATATGAGTCCATCTGATTAAATGAGGTGCAGTAAATCACATTCTTCCAATGAAATGTTTCATACAAAATTGCATGCAACAAATCCCATACACATCCCATTGTTTCAATTTCGCCCAGTGGGTGATAAATGGGAGCTTACGTGCGTCTCGGATGTAGAGCAGCATGGCCACGAAGATGTAGTCCACCAGGTCCAGAGTGATGCTGTCTGCAAACAGGGCGTCCCAGACCACCAGCAGGTCCTGGAGGGGGAACTCACGGCCAAACAGCAGACGCACCCACCGGCTGGATGGACACACAGACACACACAAAGTCAGGGAAATTATGTTGAGGTACACCTGAGGGTGAAGAAAAGGAATAGACTCACTGAATTTGAATCGACTCACATGCCGTAGATTTGCGGGGCGATCTCCAGCCGGTTGAGGTGCATGTGCAGTTCCACGTCGTGCTTCTTTACCAGCTGGTCCTGGATGCGGTTGACTTTGGTCACTATGGCAACGGAGGGCCCCGCGTCCTGGGGCCGAGCAAAAGGGATGCTGGTCAGCATCTCCTCCTTCCCCTGGAGGAGCATATTGTTATAGAATGTTACATCAACGATCAGTGACTGTGTCCGTGCGATAAACAGACAAATATAAGATTACATCGACTCGTCAGTAGGATATCACCTCAGTATTAAGGTCTGTAAAATTAGCCGACACAGACTCCTTGTAGTTACACTGAGCTGTGCATTAGAAAAGCACAATATTGACAATATTAAAAAAAAACATAAATTACATTGCGATTTATTTTTTTCAAAATAGTGCGTTTGCGATATGAATCACAATACATGTCAGCATAGTTTTGTCTACATAATTTCTTTTTCCAGTGCTTTTCATTTTCATTTTTTTATTTGCAGGGGAGGTGAAAATGACATGCTAGCGCTTGGATTTGCTCAGTTTAATTAACAGGAAAGATTTTCTCTGACATGTAACATGATTTATTGGCCAGGGATTCTCCTCAGCAACAAAATACTGTGTTGGCCATGTAGACAATGAGACCAACATAGCGTTACATCATCATATTGCCTGAGTATGACATCATGTCTACCGTACCGTACAACAAGCCAATATTGCGCCTGTTTGCTTGCAATGTATAACAGTTACTGTGAATGTGCACTATCACACAAGGAGCGAAAGATGCATCGTCGTTGGTCATAGCTGGATGAGACAGACCTTTCTCACTTCCCTCTCGAAGCTGGAGAACCAGGGCTCCGCTGTCTCCATCAGCTGAGAGAACATGGCACTATAGAGAGAGAGAGAGGTGTGTGTGTGTGTGTGAGAGAGAGAGAGAAATAATGAGAGAGAAAATGAGGGAGGAAGATATAGGGAGACAGAAACGGGCATGTATAACAATTCCAATTATTTGAATAGTAATGAAATTTCTCTGGGAACTCGGGGCAAGCACATTATTCTTATCAATTATGTGTCCAATATTAGAGTGTACTCACTAGGCGTCGTGCTCATGGTACATTGGGTTCAACAGACACTTCATCTCCTCACTGTGGAAAGAGAGACAACACCTGAATAAATTTAGGAACGTTTTAGCTTCAGACTAGAGCACAAGCTAGGAGGAGCGCATGGCGACTGGCGGATGAAGCATTCGGTTTCGCGGCGAGGAGGGACTGACCTGGGGTTGGCCGTCTCGCTGGCGTGCTGAAAGGCCTGATGGTCACAGTGCAACACAAACACTATGGGAGCCAGCAGCTCATGCATTCCCTATAGACAGAGACAGAGAGAGAGAGGAAGAGAAACAGGAAGGGAGAGTGAGAGAGAGGTAAGAGGGCAGGGGAGAAAGACAGAACCATCAGGAGAAAGAAAAAATGGTTCATTTATGGTCAGTCTTTCTTTAATAGTGATGCACGAGGTTTCTAATCCGTAATGACAGGCTTAATTTAGATATCGTTAGCCATGTGTCACTTCCAGTTTGCAACAGAGGTACTGTACTATCCTTCCATTCATTTGCTGGCACCTGTTACAGAGACTGGTAATGATTAGGTTACAAGGCATTTTGTTCTTTTGTCTGAGATTACTAGACAGTGAGAAGCACACACACAAATGGCTAGATTGTCAAGGGATTAGTTACATGCAAAAGCCAATAATTTTAAACAACACCCATGGCGATGCAAGAAAACCCACCCACAGCCATTGAACCACCCATTTTCAAGGACCATTTTTAGCCTTGACCTTTGACCCTTTGAGCTGCTGAGACCAGTCTGTACCTGTTTATACAGTAACTGTTCGTTCTCTCTGGCGTAACAGAAGAGGATGTCCGTCAGCTTGGTCCTCACGTCCTCTTCCTGGAAGTAACGCATCTCTGGGAACCTAACGCAAACAGACGACAAGAGAGAGGAGCGGGTTTTACTTCGCATCAGCGCAACAATGCTTTCATTTAATTAGTGGCAAAAAAGAGAATGAGGGTGAGACTGACGTTCGCATCACATCCTGTTTGATCATCCCCCTCAGCTCCTTGTCCTGGAAGAACTTGTTCCACAGGCTCTGGACAGGGGAGGAGAGAGTGAGACGGAGCCATAAGAAAACGATGCAGAAACCTGGGGGACTACGGAGCAGCGACTGTGGTGCCGCAATAATTGTAGACTAGTTCAGTGATTAATTATTAAGGAATGAATGAATAAATAAATAACAATTTATAAAGGGATTAATTAAATTATCTTTTAAATGAGGCAATTAAAAAACTGTTTATAAAACAATAAAAAAAATGTAATTGAATGAATCAATTAATAATTCCATTTCACAATTCTGTCCTTAATAAGTGAATAAATTACTGAAATGTTAATTATTGAATTGGCCAGCCACAGGGGGGTGAGAGTGCGCTTCACCGGCACCTTGCAGCATCAAAGGTGTTTCCAAAAATTCACTAGCTGGCCAATAAGAGATCTTGTTATTTCTCTGTGGGTTGCACTCTCCATTATTATTAGCCATCGAATACAAAAACAACTGTCTAATAATAAAGTTGCCCAATCAGAAAGTCAGTAAGTGGTAATGCAGTAGGCAAATGAACTGCGAGATGGAAAATCAATAGAAAAACACAAGAGTAATGGAATGACAAAAAGACAAATTTAAATGACTTTTTTATTGTTTTATACACCATTTTATTAATTGCCTAATTTTACATCAATTCAATGGCTTTATAATTCGTTTTTTTTAATCAGTCTGGTAATGAATCGACAATAATGAATCACTGAATGAGTCTATAAACGGCACAGTCCAGGGGGGAATGTATTAGGGTCATATTTTATATGTAAATATGAAAAGACTGATTGACTGATTGACATACAGAGACTGAACACTATACACACACTGACAGATAGACTCATTCTCTGACACACACACACACACACGCTTACCCCCTCGTCCTGGGAGAGTGGGTTGTTGACCACCAGGTCCTGCTGGCCTGCAGCCTTGCGAGGGTTGGTGATGTGCTGCGAGAGAAGACCCACACAGCCGTCACCAACAGCCTTTCACCGATCAGTGATCGCTATCAACTCTTACTAGGGCTGCACAACTAATAGTGCATAATCTTATTGCCTTTTACACAATTAATTCTAGCAGAATATTGGCATATTGGCAATAGAAACTTTTCATTTCATTTAGAATGTCTGTGGTAGTTGAAAAGTAGTGAAGATGTTGTATAGGATGCAAAATAATAGCAGTAATTTTGTTCCTAAAATCATCAGGATTAATTATCATGATTCGTGATCACCATATCTAGCAAAATAATTGGGATAATTATTTTAGCTATAACCGTGCAGCCCTAATTGTCACTGTTTCAAGCATTGGCCTAGAAATATAACAAGCTCGCAGCTCTGGGTGTCTGACTAGTTTCCCCTGGGCAAACTCATCATCTCACTGGGGGAAGTGGCCATGGAGAGGCGCGCTCACCGTCTCTTTGATCTTCTCATACTGGCCCCGGAGCTCCTTGGTCTTGTTGATCCACAGACTCTTGTCCTCTGGAAGAACCTCCAGGTACAACTGGCAGACACCCAATACATGGGTTAGCAAACACACACACACACTCAAGACTACTGAGGGAGGATTCCTACCTCAGAAGTCGCTAACATACAGACACTTGTAATGTCAGTTTCCAAACCACAGACAGCCCCATCAGCAAAAAAGGCCTGCAAACTGCCAGAGTTGCAGTCTTTTCCGAGGAAGGGATGTTGCCCAAGCCACTTTAATCAAATTCGTTAAGACGGCTTGATCCACTTGGCAGTTACCTTCCAGCATACGCTGCGAAAGCGGCTGCTCCTCAGTCGACCGTTGATGCCTGCCTGCCGGATCCTGGCCAGGTAATTACTGTTGAGGAACAAGTCGTCCCATTCTTTCCTGCCGAGAGAGGGAAGGGGAAGGGGAGGGGGAAGAGGGAGAAGATATGCGGTTTTAAGGGCTTCTCGATCCAATTTGGGCCCGATATTCCATCTAATGTGTCATCCAGTGGTAAACCAAGAAGTTAGAGCAGCGAGCTGGGCCGGGAAATTACTCACACATCGGCACACACAATATTAGAAACACGTACCTGTATGAGAGGAAGGTAGACTGAGACTGTGAGTAAGTGCTGCTGTCAAGGGATCCTCCTGTGAAAACACACACACACACACACACACACACACACAGTTACATGCCGAGCCACAAGGGGGCGATGTAAACAACTTATGCTGAGGAGTGAAACCATATAAAGCAATGATCTTCAAAGCATGTGAATGAGGGACCGCAAACATAAAACGCAACCTAACAAAAACAATACCGCATCACAGCCACTGGCCTGTTTACTGCTGCCAGATGACCTATCATTAATTTCTGGGACCTCTCATTCCAGCCAAGTAGGAGACGGGATAGAGTGAGAAGCAGGCAAAGTGACGACAGAAAGTAAAGCACCATACTCATCGTCGTCGTCTTTATCGCTGGTAATAAGTCTAATTTGGCCTGCAGGTGAACATGCACTCCAGTCGGAGAGCTGTCTATCAACATTAGTTACAGGAGTAGATCATTCCACAGGGACACTCAGCATGAATATTCATCAGTTCCACAACATGCCAACCCCCCACCTTTTCTCTGTCTTACACACACAAACACAAACACCCCTAGCCCGTGGGCGTCACCAGCTATGTCCATGACTCACACTGAACAGTCAGCTTCTTTATTCTCCATCTACCTCTTCATTTTGTCCTGACTTTTTGTGTTTTCTACCTCTGATCTGCTGGTAGTCTCTGTAAGAGCCTCCATCATTCCATTTAGTGTAACAGTAGATTTAATCCTCCAAAATAAACCTCTGGTAAGTGGTTACTGACAGAGGGAGTTTATGAAGTAACAGTTTAACAAAGCAACACCGGTTTCTTAAAATGTAGACATGGATCAAGGACCAAATTAAGGTGCCGACATGACAGGAGTACCGGTATGCTTTAATAAGGCTAGGTCCCAGGACGAGACTGGGATGGAGGTGTTAAAGAGTGTGTGTGCGGTGTCTAGGAACTGTGGCTGGGGCCGACGTACTGCTGCGGTTCCGGTTGAAGTTGTGGAGCGGGTCGAAGCCCGTCTCCTGCTGCTCGTCTGTCTGGAGCGGGTGGCGGGTCTCGAAGTTGGGGTGCTGCATGACCGCGACCCAGCGGGACCTGGAGGAACATGGGAGGAGCAGACAGAGAAACCAGAATTAGAATCACAGGTTAGCAGTAGAGCATAAGACTACCAGACACAAGCCAAATAGTTCTCGAATTTGGGTGTCTCTGTTGTACGTGACCTGCATGTTTTGAACTCAGAAAAAAGACCTAAAGTTCAGGGGGAAAACACAACAGGTTTGAACTAATATGACTAATACCTACTACTACTGCTGCTACTGAGCAGTAATGAGTAGGGAGACTAACCTTTAACCAGAGCCCGTGTAGACACGTATCTCTGACCTGCCCATGGAGGGGTGCAGGCAAAAAGAGAATTTCCCTACTGTGATTAATAAAGTCTTCCTAGTACTACTAATAATAAACAGTGTTGTTCTTTACTTACTGTCACAGCCTAGCGATTCTCCTCAGCCAAAACTCAGAGAAGAAGAGGATTTGTCTGCAAGAAGAAGAATGGAAAGACCTTCAGATCAAGGAGAATGAAGAACACAGTTCAAAAATAGGCCAAAGAAATGATTTGATATCATAAAGACACATGCATCACTGATGAGAAGGGAACAAAAACTAATAATATAAAAAGCAGTGGAAAACGTGAGTTTAGGATAGTTCAGAAAACAAATGTCATGTACTAACTCTCACTGCAGCACAGTCACCCCACAGGCCTGTAGGCACACTGTAGTCCTAAAATCAGGGATGCAGTGGAGGGTAAACCCACCTAATCTCAGTTTACCCACCTTTTTATCTGCAGAATAGAACTGACGCCTGTTTTAGGCTGACTTAAATCTTTATGACATGAAATTCACCACATACATCAGAGTAAATAGCATCAAACAACTTTTTTGTTTGTATTGATTCTTTGCCTCATCATGATCACAGACTGGAGGCTATAGTTTACCCACCTTTTATATTTACCACTACATCACTGCCTAAAATAAAACAATGACATTGATTACAGTCGGTGAAGAATGGTTTAAATTAACAAGAGGCACTTGAGCTGCCTAATGTCCCGCCATAATCACCATGATATATTAAACATAGCCAGTTAGGCTAATGAGGTCATTAATTAGGCTAATTAATGCATTAATTAGCAAATATTTGGATGTCAACATACTTGTCTTCACATAACACATGGGCGGTATTAATAGGAACTCTGTATCTTAAAGCATTAAGGAGTAGGAGGAATCAGTTTTTCCTCATTAATATGCAAATGTGGGCACTAATCCAAAATATATTCAGATCATATACTCTATAGGGGGAACATGTGGTATAAGTATGAACTTTCTATCATGTATTGCTCTTGAATTATTGTGTTCACAAGAATGTGTTTACACACGCTGATGCCACCATGATGACATCATGTCCTGTATACCATGTACCATGGCGGAGGGACATAAAAATCACGTGGTTCGAAAAAATAACTACAAGGCAGAATGAGTAAACAAACAACAGCATGAAGTGAATTTACAGTGCAGCGCAGTAGACAAAACAGGACATTTAAAACCATTACAAAGCTGGAATTCAGAAAATAAAAATGGCTCCTGCACGGCACTGATGACACCAAAAAAAACAACAACACAATCCTCATCGGGTAAACCTTGGGACTAGTTCAGTGATTCATTATTATTGATTAATTAATAGGTACATTTAAAAAACACTACGAATTAGTCCGCCGGCGCAAAATATTGTGTCAGGTTGCCGTGGGAATGCAGGCCTCTAGCACACAGTCAGGTTGGCCTCTATCTGGTCTGCCATACCAGGATAATGCTGAGGGATCCCCGTCCCTGACATTCTGCTGGATTACTAGCATTAGCAACATGCTACAGCCTGCTGATTGCAGACAGTGAGTGAGAATCCACAGAGCAGCAGCCGGCCAATCAGAGCTCCTGTTACTTCTCTGTGGCTTGGACTCTGGACTTCATATTACTTTCAGTGTGGCACATTGGGTGTATGCCGTCTAATTAAAAAGAGTCATCTAAAAATAAAGTGTGGCTCAAGCAGGAAGTGTAAATGGTAAAGCAGTACGCAAATGAATTGTGAGATGGAAAATGAACAGGAAAACACATTAGTAAATGGAATAACAAAAAGAAGAATTTAAATGCCTTTTAAAATCCATTTATAAATTCAGTAATTTATTCACAATTTAGAGACAGAATAATGAAATGGAATTATTGACACATTTAACAAACAGTTTATTACTTTTTTTAGTAACTGTTTTTTTAAATGCATTAATGTGAATTTAATTAATCACTTCGTAAAATGTTTTTTAAATGTATCTTTTCATCACTGAACTAGTCTATAATAATTAGGTTGGCAGACAAGAGTTTCCACACTCTACGCCTAGGAATCATAGTTCTGAGAAAAGTTAACAAACTTTCTCTGTGAACACATCACAGCATTGCAATCTAGGTTAACCAACTCTGCCTCCATTCTTTATCCGGCTTGGGATTATTCCATGTTATGAATACGGTTAGCCTAATACACAGGCCTACAGAATAGCACGCTTCCACAGAGCATTATGTTTTTTTCCCCTTTATTAATTATGGAAATAACACAACAAAGGCATCTCTTAAACCTATTAACCATACGAATGGAACACCGCTCGATAAATCAGCTACGCACGCCATCAAAATAGAAATAATTTTATATGCATAATGTATGTGCCTGTTTTCTTAGGCAACATCTGTTCCCCTCAAAGACTAATGCCTTCCTTAAGTCAGTGAGGTTTTTCTCCCCTCACTTATAAAAAGGACATTATCCCATTAAATAATCGTAACTAATCCACAACTATAGGAAGAGGGAGAGAACTGCTGTGAATAGGTACACTCAATAATGGCCTGTTTTCTCAGTTTTCCATTAGAAGATGGGCATGAAAGAGTATCAAAGTTTCATGCACAACTACACACATCATTGTAATCAACTCTCACACACTATCGATTCATGTACCCTAGCGTATGTCAATTAAGACGGAGGACTAGTGAAAAACTTGCATTGTCTAACTATAAAGTTGCATTAACAAGTCGTAACAAGTAATATTGTATAGCACAGTCCTGGAAACGCATCCAGCGCTTAGTCCCTCCCTGCCAAAAAAAAAAAGGTCATTCCAAACTTTTTAATGAGGCCAATACTTCCTCAAATCACTCACGTTAGAATGTCTTCTGTGATTGTGTGTGTTTGTGCTTTTGTCTGCAAGCCCTTGTGTACGAGTGAAAGATGCTGTGGGTAGGAGACTTGAGGCCTCGCCGTGTTAGCACAATCTCGCCTGAAGCAAGTCTTCCATTAGCCTTCTGCTGCCTTCATTAGATCCTTCCCAGAGTGGAACCTCCAGTACGCAGAAACAACGTCCGAACTTTGCAACATAATAATCAACGCAAATTAGCTGCTGCATAATTTACTTCATAGCACCTGGAGACACCTCAATAATTCAAAACGTGAATCTTTCATGAAATAATCAAATCAATACATAATGAAATGCATAAATAAATCAACAGACAAATACCGCTGCATCCATCTGTTGCTGAGGTGGAAGATCTGTTCCTGGGATTTACCTCCAACAGACCATGAAGCTAAATCCACACTGCATGGATCAAACTGTAGGCCTTACTTGTTCTTGTCACATACAGACTTCATGACCACTCACAAAGCCTATTTGGGTCTTTCTGACATCAAAATGACCTCAGGCAATATTAAAAAGACCAGTGCTGATGTTTTAGGCTGTGTAAAGACACACTGAAAGCATACTGAATTCAAGTCAGATAGCCTAGCCCCTAGTTTCAACTTCTCCTTCAACAAGCGTAATTAATGAGCCCTACCAAACATTTCACTTCCCTTTACTGTAAACAAATGTGTTCTATAATTATAGCCTGCTAAATGACGGTGAAGTTACAGTGTGTGTGACTGAGCGAAACAATCATATAACACACTCATATTGCTCTTACACTTTACTTTTGGGGGTCCTCTGAAGGTAGAAGTTACTAGCAGACATTCAAACTGAAAGTGGCCACAAATGTCACCAGATTAGAGCCTATAACTTTGCTAGTTCTTGGTTTTTCCACTGGATCAAGGCCGGGCAGCCTCAGATTTTTTTTATGTCATGAGAATATTCAGGAGCCGCAGATCAGCTGAGAGCCCCTGGGGGCAAGCGGTTCCCTCTCACATCACTAGAGACAACAGGGCAAATTCAGGCTTGTGAGGCACAGAACAGTCACACACACTTCAGCTAGTTGCCATACAATGGGCCTACTTCAAAAAGCAGAGACAAGCTTTGGCCATGGATTGGCTGCAGTATAGGAAATGGGCAACCACAGCCCAAAGATTCAATGTTCAAGCTGAGCTGACATAAAAACACAAAGAAATGCTTCAACCCACTCCAAGCTCGTAGGCCTGAAAGCACAAAGGCTAAACTATACTAAATTAAACCCAGATTAGTCAATCATATTAGACGCTTTGCTGACGTGCCCTCAGAATTTCAATTTAGAAAGACGTGTATGGCAACTGCAGTTCCCCTGATCTGAACAGGCTGTAGCCTTGTTCGAATACTCTGAAAATGCTTTCAATCTTTCCTCAAAAGTAGCCTAGACTTAATCACCAATCTAACCTCATTAGCTGAGACAGACCCAGTAGGCTCCATCCCAACTGTGTCGCCAACCATTGCCAGATTAGTGACTGATGCAAAATAAATTCAGCAACAGAAAGAATAATAATCATGGGCTTTAAGAGTACAAAAGTTCAGCAGGCATTTGGAAAACGGCGGTGAGAGGAGCTGTCACTGGCAGCTAGGTGACGGCAGAATGCGAGAGAGCCAGAGAGAGAAACACCCCTGCTAAACAAACTCACATGCCTCTGCTTCAACACGCAATTACAGCCCAACAGCCTGCACAGTCACATGATCCACAGGAGGCCAAGCCTATGCTCAGGACCTTAACCTTGGCAAAGACCCTGAACATGCTGGGTCCAGACTGACTGACTCACCAGATAGGCTACATTACATCCCGCTCACACAAAGTGGCAGATTACACAAAAGCTGAACCACTGAACTAGGAAAAAACTTGTTTATATCCATAAACACACAGCAGGTGCGTAAACAGGCTCTGAGAAGTTAAATGAATAGTCTGATCACACATTTCCCCCAGTATTGAGCATGCTGGAGGACCTACAACCTATTTCCCAATACTGCAGGTGTGTGCAGTATTGGTAAACTACTGCAGACGTGGTGAAAAGATCAGCAGGTATTGCACGGTGCTGTGTGGTAACGTGACCTCTCCCAACACAATAGGCAGGTTGGTTTCAGTTGTGAGCTAACCCTCATCTCTGGATCAAAGGGTCGACAGCACAGTCCTTCACTGGGACGTGGTTTCCCTGTCGTCCAAAACAGCACCTAGCCAGTCAGACAACACTCTCCCTTTACACGGTTTCACTTCTTGGCAGGGTGAAATGCCTCTGAAACAGGATTTAAACCGTGTAGGCAGTGTTACACCCAAACTCTGCACTGAAACCAGTAATGAATCTCTTTTAGGCAGAGTGGCCCACCACGAAACACACAGCATTTGCAAACATTTCATACATGCAGTGTGTTGTTTGCTGTATTTTTTCCCCACAACACAACTCATATCTAATAATGTCACTTTACACACTAACTGCCATACAATGCACGCACTGACAGTCTTATATGCGACATGGATGGCAACAACCCGCGGGATTATCGGTGCAGACAGGCACAACGCCAAACAGCAGCTAGCTAGCCAGTCTCCAGCCTGTCCGCCCGGCAGCCAATGCAAAACGAAGGCAAAGCTAGTTCAGAGAAACTTACAGTGATAAGCCGCAGTTGGCAGTGCTGTCTGAACGTGACATGAGATGACAAGAGTTTTTGGGGAAACGGGCAAGCTAGCCGTTAGCAACTTCTCACCGAGCCGCTGCACGGGCCTACTTCCGACATACCGCTACTGTAAAGCAGCGAAACAAAGTCGTAACACACTCACACACACACACGGGTTAAGATGGGTGTGCTGACTGCAGAGTGGAACAAAAGTAATTCACAAACCGATATAGACTTTCAGTGTAGTCCAGATACCTGTTCAGATCACGCAGGACTCCCCATTCTGCTGTGTCGGTCTGTCTGCTGATTTGTAAACAGTGGCGGGTCAGGCGGATGTGCTGAAGCCCAGCTGACTGGTCATGTGACCGGGGAGCTGACGCTGACGATGCCGCTGTGTTCAGGTACTACTGAGCTGCCTGCAGCTGGAGGTATACAGGTGTCTGTAAATGAACTGTTGATTTGATCTTCAAATAGTTCAGCGGTTTAAAGAAACATGTCAAACAGTTTCATAGATTAAAAAGTAAAATTCAGACCCATGCCAGGATTGTTCTGCCAGGGGCCCCATGGCAAGCATGTTGCATGGCCCTCCTGCACTGCCAGCAATGACCATATGACCCTGTACACTGTTCATCTGCCCTGCCTATATGCCCACTCAGTCAGATCCCATCAGATATTGTAGGCAAACAATACTAAAATTGCTCAATGTACAACTAATGTAGATCACGAAGATAGAATGCATTTATATTAGAGTGCAAATTAAATTAGTCTATTTATCTACACACACAAACCCAAGGCTTTCAGTGCCCTTACAGCCTATTCTCTGCATGCCCTGTTGGTAATCCAAGCATGTTCAGATCATGATGAAAAAAAGAAAGAAAGAAAGAAAGAAAGAAAGAAAGAAAGAAAATGAAATAAAGAGAAAGGACAGGGAACGCTGAACAGAGTCTACTGACTTTATAAAGAATTTATTCTTATTGTATATTTGAATTGATAGAACACAAGTTTGTGTTGGACCACTGGACCTTATGAGTCAGATACCTATAGAGAAAAGACACACATCATAAAGAAGCAAAAAGATTGAAGGGGCTCTACAAGATCGGTGTTGATTAAGACAATCTGAAGGAGGTTTATCTATAGAGCGCTTTTAACAAACAGCTTTGTCACAAAATGCTTCACAGACAACAAAAGGCAAAAACAGACTGAAACAAGGACAACAAATGCAGCTGGCAGGTGATTTGTAACAGTGTTGATGATATGCATAGTTTAAACTGTGAAGGTCATGATGGGAAAAAAAGCAGGAGTCCCTAGGGGAGGGGACATTAAATAGCATTAATGACCCAAAATAGTTGAGTGGGAGGGGGGGGCACAACAAAAAAGCAATGATAATCATCATCATCATTACCATCATCATCATCATCATCATCATCATCATCATCATCATCATCACAAGCATGGCATTTCAAGAGCACCATTATCATTATTATTATAGCTAATATTAGTGATGATGAGGCTTCCATGGCCTCTCATTGGCCCTGACGGAGATATCGTCATGGAAACAGATGACAGAAAAGAGCATGGCTTTATTGAATTACTCCATAAAGCTATTCTGACCAAATGGGGCTTGAACGTTGCACCAGCTCAGGAAGAGTGCAAAGTCAGTGAAGGGAGATATGAGAGAGAGAGAGAGAGAGAGAGAGAAGGGCGAGAGAGAGAAAGAAACAAACAGAGATGGAAACAGACGAAGAAACCGAAAGAAGAAAGAAAAGAGGCAGAAAATAGAAAACACTGGCAGCATTGAGAGGCATGTGATCGTAGAGAGACACAGATCCACTGGTACAGAGGGTGATCAGCACAGAAGAATATTGTCTAATGACTGGAAACAATGACACCAATTCACCGACGTCGGCCTAACCATATCAGAATAAATCATCAGGACTAACACTGTAACACTGATAGCGGACCTGGGACCCATTCGTTAAATCTTTTATGGGTCTTTTTGTCATAATGATGTGATAAATAAGCTGCATCTCTTTCTCACACTGCCCCACTTGCTTCCTTGAGTCTGTTTGCGCTGATAAACCTCACAGACCTCCCCAAGTTCTTTGCTACAACATCCTGACTCTACACATATATTCAGCATGAAAATCTTATCTGGTGGTATCATGCCACTCAGCACCTGGTTGCAGTTTAGAGGAAGAGAACAACCGTCTTGATATATCATTCAGGAAGCAGAAATGGCATGGCGGCCTGCCAGCTATCTCCCTGCATGCTCCCACAGATTCTATCGCATTTTAAATGTGGGTTTCTTTAAGGGAAATATGATAATGCATCAAGGTTTGGTGAGAAATGTGGCAACCAACTATCTGATGAAAGGGATCCATTAGATGTCTTTGCCCACCATATTTTTCTGTCTTGTCAATAGCTGAAATAAAGAGATTAAGTGAAGTTGAACGTAATCAGTCCAGCTCTGCACTCAAAACACATGAACATGTTTATTCATTACAGAGATTGTATGTGGAAAAAATACAGTAGTGAAATTTATAAAAATCAAAAGCATTATAATTTATTTTAATTGTTTGATAGGTTAAATGTGTTTTTTAAAAGGTCGCTGAGCCCCGGTCTTATATTTCTTGTCTTATATTTGTTATTTCTTGTCCACAATCTTTCTTTCATGAGGACACATTGATCAATGTGTACTCGGTTCCACAAAGCACAGTGTGTGTACACAGCAAAATGGGAATGTTTACTAAGTGTCAAAGCAAACCTTCCAATCAGCTCATAATCCTTCATCTTTGTTTTGTCCCTCTCTGCTATGATGAGGAATCAGCAAAATCCTGCAGCCAGGAGATAAATAGCCTGCTCGTAAACATAAAACTTGTAGCTATTTTTTTTTTTTTTTTGACAGATTTACAAATTCATGCATCAATTGAAATATATGAATGATTATGTGATCAGGAGAAAATTATTTCTTTTTAATAACCATTAACAAAAGTTGATATTATGAACAAAGGGAAGACAAAGAAACAAGAATGGACCCATTTACAGTAGAGACATTTTGGATATCCTTTTATATACCGTTTATCACGTTGGTAACTGATTGCAGTAAAAAAATTGCTCTGGTTTCCCTGTAATATATATGAAGGGGTTCATTCTAAAACATTATATATCAATTTTGGAAAAATGTCACTATCTCAAATTCATCCATCAATATTTCAAAAGGATTATATTCTTAAAAACATGATGTTTCTGTCAGTAAAGATGACTCAGGGCCTTAATAGTGACCCATAATGTGCTTTACTTTTGTCTCAACAGTCATTTTATAAGAGCAGGCATCAATTATTTCTGATGGAGGATATGCCATTTTGGAAACGATCTCTCTATGTAGCGTATGAAGCTATTATGGGGTTTTTTTTCATAATACACATTTCATCCAAAACAGAAACAGGAAACTTGATCGTTGATACAGCAATGCGACAAACATGGTCAAGGACAATGTAAGAAATAACAGCGAGATTCCTGAAGGAAACGATCATCTGAACTTTTCATGACTACGACAAAAACAGATTCAAAACACTAAGCACTCATGAAGCATAGTAAAAATAAACAACAATGGAGATATTATGATCATAGAAAAAAAAAACAGATTGGCAGTGCCACTTTCTACAAGGCATTTCTGGCATGAACATTTCTCTAAAATCAGATATTCAACCAACTAAAATTTCTCTTTATAAACAAGGATATGCAATCTGATCTGGGCCCCATTCATCCAGACACATATCAACACAGAAACCATGTGAAATAATGTTATAGTTTCTTATAGTCACAGTTATCTTCTGTCCAAGTGCATTAAGGATCCTCAAATCACAGCACAGTTTTCAAATCAAATTTGCTATGGTTAAACGTATTAGGTTTGATATGATATAGCCAGTATATTAACTTTAAACTGTGAAGCAGTTTGGGTGGAGCTACTTCATACTGTAGGTCTCTGGTTATACTGGCCGTATAACAAATTCAGTGAAAAAATTCAGTGAGTATCTTCCCACTCCATGGTATAAACAGATATAATTAGTCAGCTTTTAGTCTGTCCATAATCTTTTGAGACACACACCTATAGGATACCAGTATCAAAACATGGTGAGTCAGTACTGGTATGTAACAGAGTTGAGCTGAGTTCAGAGAAGCAAAGCACCTCAGTGGCTCATAGGGAACATATGGCTCATCTATGTTATGTCACTGGATGGATTTGTGTTAGATATAGCTCTCTTGCTCCTCCTTCATAACGGGAACGGTTTGAGTGCCTACGTCCGACTCTTTCAAAATAGTTATCTCACTTCCTTCTTTTCTCTCCATTTCTGCCTCCTCTGTCTCGGCCTTTCGATGTGAATCACCCTCCTCCGTGCGGCCCTCCTCCCGTCCCTCAGCAGTTCTGTCTGCCTGGGCCAGGTTTGGCTCGTCTCGGCTGTGATTGTGGCTCTGATGGTGGTGCTGGCTGTGGTTACGGTGCTGATGCTGGCTGCAGTCTTGACTCATGACTTGTCCGTGGTCCTGGCTGTGGAAGAAGCTGAGGATGGTGCGTTCGGGCAGGCCCAGCTGAGCCGACAGGGTGTGGACCGCCTCCTCGTCCGGGTTGAGACCCACGTCCTGGATGAAGCTCTGCAGGATCCCCAGAGCCTCGCGGGACACCCTCAACCCCTCACCTCTGACCTCATCCCTGCCCCCCATCTCATTATCTGCCTCCACGTGGACCACAACCCTGGCTCGGTCTTCATCTTTAAGGCCGGGCCACTTGGTGGAGAGCCTGTCCTTCTCCCAGCCGTCTCTGTTGACCACATCAGTGACTTTATCGCCCACACCCTCGTCCCTCGCCCGCTCATTGTTTTCCACACCCTTGTCCCTCGCCCTGCCAGTACAACCCCAGTCCCTGCCCAAACTGCCCCAGTCCCCTCTCCCCCCGTCCACCCAGTCCTTACTCTCCCCTCTCTCACTGCTACTCCCTCTGCCCCGCAGCCGTACTCTCAGGTGTCCCCAGCCCCCCGCCTCGCACTCAGCTGGAGATGCTGCGCACGGTTGCCGTGGAGACAGGTGAGGTCCTGCCTCGGGCTGCGAGGGTTGATGGGCCTGAGGGGTCGGAGGTTGAAGTTGGTGTTGCTGCGGCAACGGAGAGTGGTGTTGGTACTGAGAGTGAGAGAGCAAGAGAGTGAGAGAGTTATTCAAGTACCAAGTAAGAAGCCGATGTGGAAGTTGAGAATTGACATAATTCAGTATTCAGTATTGTATTGCAGAATAGAGCGGGCTCTGAGCTATTCTATTCTAAGTCAAGTCATCTCATGGTTTGGTATCAGTGGAATGGGAAGTGTACTGAATGAATCTGCCATTCTTGATGTCCTAATCATGATTTCTTTTTGAAGTGTTATCTGCAAGAAGATGTATTCTTTTTTATAATAATGTCAGAATCAACCATGTCAGTATATTAATAGGGGTTAGATTAGATTATTAGATTTCTTTGATTTCTTTGCATAATAGCTTCTGAAATTACTATGAATCACTATGAAGAAGATGCTGCTATTGCTGTGAGCCGCACAGACAGGCATCCATCCATCCAGTCTCCACAGATGAGTTTCCCAGACATAAACTGCTTGCATGTGTATTCACAGGGAAAAAAACAAGCAAACAATGGGATAAAGAACTTTTTTTTTCCACATGTATTAACTGTGCTACAATTTAATAACGAATCAACATCCAGTGATTCTTGTTTGAAGTAATAATCTGTGAGATCCAGATTTTTTTTAATTTTGGAAACATCTTTGGTGATAAACAGTCATGCATCTAATGATCTATTTTAAATCTACTGTGACATCTTTTCCTTGGATTTTCTGTTGATGAAGTTTCTGTTTCTTTGTCTATAAAGACATGGTGGCTATCGCTGCTCATGCTAACTGCCAGTTCTTCTATTTACTCCAAACAAACCGCTGTTGCTGCTGCTGGAAACCTAAAACACATCACTTCGTGCACCAGAGGATTTTTCCCGGGAAAGAGCTACCAGATTCTGGGTCTTCAGAACAGCAATTGTAAAAGCTTTCATGAACTTGACATAGGTTGGACATTTACTCACTGTATATTAAAGTCCCATTTTACATGGCAGGATTGCAATGTGTGTATGTGTGTGTGTGCACATGTGAGTCCATGAACGTGTGTGTTTGTTTTTCATCCAGCCTCACCAGCGCACTGTCGTTGCTGAGCAGCATGAGTCTGTCAGTGCAGTGCTGCTGTGCCGTGTTGCTGCTCTCCTGTTCGTAGATGGCGTCCCGTTCGGTCTGGGCCAGGCTGAGGAACCGGCGGATCATACACAGGTTCTCCCACAGGGTGCGGTTCTCTGGGCTCGGATCCTCCTTCCAGCGCAGCAGCTCACACAGCCAACCCTGCAGAAGACACACGCAAAACTGTCAGGAACTCACCAACTAACCCTCTTTTATAAGGCGTTATCGAGATCGAGAGAGTCTGTCCTTCAACCGGAGGAGGTCAAGCCCCCATGTCAGCCAACATCCACCCTCCTGAAGTGTCCTTGAGCCAGACACTGAATCACAGTGAGCTCCAGTATTGCTGCTGTTCTGTATCTGACCCTGTGCTCTGACCTCCCTGTACAGGAGAAAGCGAAAAGAGAATCTCAATTCGGTGATCAATAATAATGTATTACAGCAAAAGGCACTTAAACTACCTAATGTCCCGCCATAATAATCACCCTGATATATTAAACATAACCAGTTATGCTAATTAGGTCATTAATTAAGCAAATGAATGCATTAATTAGCAAATATTTCTATGTCAACACATGTCTTCACACAACACATGGGCGGTATTAATATGCACTCTGAATATTAAGGCATTAAGGAATTATAGCATATTCAAGAAATCAGTTTTTCCTCATTATTATGTAAATTTATGCGGCAAGGTGCTCCAAAATCTAATCAGATCATATACTCTATAGGGGGAACCTGTAGTGCAAGTATGAAGTTTCTCTCATATATTGCTCTTGAGATATTGTCCCACATACCATAAACACACTCCTATCCTTCCTCTAATACTTCTAGTCTCTAACTAGAAGTATTAAATAATGGAATGTAATAAAAATGGAGATAGTAACCAGAAAGTCATGGGTTTGAATCCTGAAACAAACTGGGGAAAAAGTGAAAACTAAAAACACGCTCCCTTCCTTCAACAATGACTGTCAATTGATTCCCCAGTTGTTCTAGTGGAGAAACATTAGAAGACTGTGGTTGTACTGGGAAGCTCCCAGGTGTGAAAGTGTGTGATTATGAGTGTGAAGCAGGGCGCTGCGTCCGCAGTTAACCTTCCCATGGTGAATATAGGTAAATTCATTCAAATCCAGTCCATGCTGTAAAACTCCCTGTCTATTTCCTGTCTAACCCCAAAATATACCAACAGAAAAAAACAAATAAGTGGTGAAGGGCAGATTGCCCAATCTCCTTTTAGAAGAAGGAAAAAATACACTCATAGCAAAGCCCAAAGATCACAGTGGGATTTTCTTATTAGCTAGAATACTTTCTGCATCAGTAGGGGAGAAACTTGTGAGTGGCAGATTGAGGAACGTAAAGCCAAGCTAGTTTCGGATTCATGAACTGGAGCATAAGCATGTGTGCAAGCAGGCAGGCACACACACGCACGTACGCACGCACGCACGCATGCACGCACGCACACACGCACACACACACACACACACACACACACACACACACACACACACACACCTGGCTGTAGCCCAGCTCTAGTACACAATGCCATCCAGATGCACAGTGCAGATAGAACAGAGAGATCCAACATGGTTCTGCCTGCCAAACAGCCGTGCACAGTTACTGAGGGGGTAATACAGAGAGAGAGAGAGAGAGAGAGAGAGAGAGAGAGAGAGAGAGAGAGAGAGAGAGAGAGAGAGAACACAGAGGAAGTGAGGTAAAATGGAAGGCCAGTGAAGAGAGAGAAAAACAAAAAGAACCTCGGGGGTTTTGGACCACCTGTCTGTGCTGGCATGACCGCTGAATGACCCCTAAACATCCTTATGATGAGTAGAGAGAGGGGGAAGTTATAGAGAAAAGAGGGCGAGAGAGAGAGAGAGAGAGAGAGAGAGAGAGAGAGAGAAAGAAAGAAAGACAGAAAGACAGAAAGAAAGAAAGAAAAAGAAAGAAAGAAAGAAAGAAAGAAAGAAAGAAAGAAAGAAAGACAGAGAGCGAGAAAGAAAGGGGTTATGGGAGTTATACAAGAGAGGAAGAGAAAATGAGACAGCTGAAATCCCCCCATTCCATGAAGGGAAATTATCCTCAAAACAAAAGGCAATAACAAGCTTATGGCGCTGCCATAAAAATGAGAACAATAAACACTCAAATCATCTCTGTGTGTGTATGTGCGTGTGTGTGTTTGTACGTACATGCATGTCTATGTGCCTTTTGTACACAAATAAGTGGTGTATATGTCTATGTGTGTATATGCGTGTGTGTATGTGTGTGTGCGCCTGTGCATGTGTTTGTGTATGGCGACTATTAAACCGGTAATTTAGGACACAATAGCAGTCTGATGCACTGATGATAGTCCTCTGTAGAGTACAGCTGCTGGTTGATTATCTGGGCTTTCCTCCACACACACTTACTGTCCCTGCTTTCACTGAGGAGCTGTATTAATGGATTCATCATGGACCGATTGGAACAATAAAGCAATAGGAACAATTGGGGGAAAATGTGTGTGTGTGTGTGTGTAGGTACCTGACTCTTGGAGGCGGCCACCTTAGCGAACATGGCCTGAGACACCTTGGCTCTCTTCATCTCGTGCTGAATCTCCTCGTAGATAGAAGCGCTGATGTTGAGAACGCAGCTGTCTGTCCGCAACCCCCTGTCTCCCGTAACTGGGGACAGTCTCGCCTAGAGAGAGAGAGAGAGAGAGAGAGAGAGAGAGAGAGAGAGAGAGAGAGAGACGGACAAAGCAGCTGAATTGAAAGAGGAGTTACAGTAAACACACAAAGTAACGGACCGATGGACAAGGTGGGAGGAATCCAGAATAGCGGAGGGAGGACGTGATGAGAAAGAGAATAGGAGAGACTCACTGAAGAGATGGCTAGGGGAAGCCGGGAGGGCCAATCTTCTGCCTTGACACAGTTTACCTCATCTTTCCTGGACTGCAGCATCAGAAAAACACAAGAGTACAAGGAACAAATTCTATTTACTCTTGTTACTCTGGGCAGCTTTTTTCTGCACTTGTACTTTTTGAAATCAGTAATTTTACTTTTACTTTACTATGTTTTGACATTGCTACATTTGACATCGCATCCATTACGGAGTATACATTTTGTGGGCTCTCCCTAAGCATCTTCATGATGAGTAAGGGAAACAAGGTAAAGGAAAGTCAGTGAAAAGCAACAGATCCAAACCTTTAGATTTACAGTTGTGAAAGTACAGTATGATGGTGAAAGTAAGATTGTCTATACAGAAACCACCACTAACAGATCCCTAAATGGTTTTGGTTCACGCTTTACTTTACTTATGCATTTGATTTATTTTTAAAATAATATTTATTTTATTTAAAATAACTCTGTCCTTTCACCAATTTTACATTGTGTGGGAAAGATCATATAACATTCTGTTTTTTAAGTAACTCAGCAACTTTAATCATACATTTTAAATCAGCTACATTTTACTTTCATTTAAGTAGATTTTTACCCCTGTAATTTCACTTCTACTCAAACAAAAGTTAAAGTGAAAGCACTTCTACTTAGAAGTAGAAAATGGAAAAACCCATACTTTAGACTCATAACAGTAAGTAAGTAAGACTCTCTTCCGACCTGCGTGGGCCTGGGCGGCGTGTTGCTGCTGCAGGGTGTGAATCCCGTCAGGCTTCTCTCCTTCTCCTCCTGGTAGATGCGCTCCCTCTCGGCCTCAGGCAGCAGCAGGAAGCTGTGCATGGCCCGCAGGTTGACCAGCAGAGACTGGGAGGCATGCTTAGGGTCCTCCTCCTTCCGCAGGATCTCTGACAGCAGGCCCTGGTACACACACACACACACACACACACACACACACACACACATATAAACGCACATTTGTATGTGCTTTTCTCAATACAATTTTCCCATGATTAAATACATTTCTGAACATAATCGGTCATCAACTAGTGAAGACCAGTAGGCCATTATTATTGTGGCCATATATTATTATATGAATTGAAGAGACAGATACTATTGTGAGCATTTTAGATAAGATACACCGGTGAATGACAAGAATAAAATGAAGTTTCATTCCAAAATGAGATATCCACCATTTGAAAAACATGACTGCTACTCTTAGAAAATGATTTTTGGTGTGAATAAAGCATGGGTCACTATTACAGGTAGTCTTAATGTAGCTATTCTTTTGAGGTTAGAACCATCTGTGTGTTGAAATACTGACTGAAGAATTTCACAAGCCTGATTCAAACCCACAATGTGATGAGTAGATGGTGTGTACGCTGTTTTGAAGTTAATATTCATATCTTTTGATGCCTTGAAATTGATAATGAAACCTTTGAAATGGTGCAGTGGCAGGTTGTCAGTACCAGACAATCTTTCCAACGCTGACTGATTTAGCTGAGCGTGGCGCTTGACACCTTGAACATCACACATACAGGGGATACCACGATACATTTCACATCAAACATCTTGGATTTTCCCACCTGCTTTCATGTACAGATGACAAATCTAATGTTTCGAATATGCCTGGCAGCATTAGGCAAAAGCTCCTCACAGCCAACACTGGATCCCATTCAAACAGACACCTGGACAAGTCCCCACAGGTTACCATTTAACAGCTAGAGACAACAATAGATTAACATCTGGAGCGCTGCTATTAAAGCACACTAGTTGCCGGTAGAGACAGCATTATTCTGGGTGTGTCTGTCTACGCAGGAAGGCCTACACACATCACATGGAGGTTTTAGGACGTCCTTTCTGACTAAATACTGATTCCACGCTGGCATTGAGAGGAACATTCTTATTCAAATCATGGATCATTATAAGTCTATGGATCCACCCACCAAACCCCTCCTTCCAAATAGATGGAGACTTAACGTGCATCACCAATTGACAAATGCCTCCCTCACTTCTAGCTGGCATCTTGGCATCGTGCCCAACTGGTACGGCTGGCACCAGAGTACCTTGGTCTTGGCAGTGTGGAAACGTGGGGGTGGATAATAACTGGCTCTGCTTATTATGATGAAAATGATAATGACGGTAATAATAATAATAACAATGGGCTAAGCCTGTCCTCTGAGCCCCATTTCTGTAGGCTTGGTGGTGTATGTGCGATGATGGACGCAGATACGGTTGCATTTTAGTGTAAGAGGCGATGGCAGAGGGAGATTTGGATGGGGAAACGAGGGAGACGGACGGACAGAGAGAGGGAGAGATTTAAGAAAAAATAAAAGATGGATGCTCAGCGAGAGGGAGAGATTAAACGGATGAAAGGGCTGCCAGAGGGAAAGGTGGCAAGATGGAGGGACAGTGAGATAGAGGAAGAGGTAGAGAGGGAGACAGCATCTCTCCAAGGGGATGTGATTAGTTGGCCCAGCAGCTGCTTCAGTGCTGGCACCGGCTTCGTGCTGCAGAGAGCTGGCACCGGCACACACGCACGCACACAAACACATACACACACACACATACGTACACACATGCACAGGGGGGAGGGGGCACTGCGGCAAAGGCCACGCCGATGTGCCAACCATCAAACATTCACAGAACAGACACTTACCTACTACCGCCACACCAGGAAACACTTCCAGAAGATAATCACCAGTGAACAGTTGCCTCCTCTTATGAATTTTAACCCCTCTGGTTCAGACTGCCATCCCCAATACACCATCTATCACTCTCTACCCCCTCCTGCTCCCCCCTCACCCCCTCTCTCCCGTACCTGGGTCCTGTTGAAGGCCACCCGGGCGAAGATGGCCTGGGAGATGCCCGCTCTCTTCAGCTCCTCCCTCACACACTGGTAGATATCGCAGGACACGTCCGACGGCCCTCCGGACGACCCGGCCGACGTCTGGTTTTGCGGCCCGGCGGCGGGGCCTCCCCCTGGGCCGCACTGGGCCTGCTGCGGGGCCTGGGGGTCGGGGCCCTTGGGAAGCACCACGGGGGGAGCCCTCCCTACGGGGGGGTGGTTGAGATACTGCTGCTGGGAGGGTGAGAGGCCCTGGCCGGCTAGCATGCGGCTCACGGCATACTGCTGGTTGAGAAACTGGGCCATCACCAGCTGCTGGCTGACCAATTGCGGGCTGAGGGGCGCGGCCACCAGGCCGGACGGGCGGAGAGCAAGGGGGGAACGCCCGCAAACGTTGGCTACGCCTCCGTGAGGGAAGAGAAGGCTCGGCTCCGCTGTGCTACCTGGGATTGGCTGCTGGGTGATGGTAATGTGAGCTGACTGGTCAGAGAAACTGTCAATCTCTTTACGGGAGGTATGTTGAGGAGAGAGGGGAGGGGAGAGGAAAAGGAAAACAAAGACACATATAAAGAATTATAAACGGAGCGGATATTAAGGCTTATCTACCAAGCCACGCCCATCGTTTACAGGCTTGATTGAAATCCCTCACCCTGGAAGCATTTGGTCTTCTTGAAGTGCTTGTACCATCGACCGAACTCGTGACACTTTGCAGCCGAGACGTTTGCATAGTAAGTGCTGTTTACAATAGAGGAGATCATACTCTGAAACAGAGGGGAGAAGACAATAGAAATTCATTACATTCTCCAAGTGGCTGCTCTGGGCTGCCTGGGTGTCTCAGCTGTTCACACATCTGATATTAATGAACTCAGATCTGTGTTATTAAAAAGACCCCCAGGTAAATAGGATAATAAAGACAGATGAGTGTGTCAGTGTGTACATGTGGGGTGTGTGTGTGTGTGTGTGTGAGTAATCAAACAAAAGACTAGAGGTCGTCAGAGAGTAGTCATGTCTCTCTCTCTCTCTCTCTCTCTCTCTCTCTCACACACACACACACACACACACGCACACACATGCACACACACACACACACACGCACTCACACACAGATACACAGTTTTTCCCCTAAGACCATCCTGTGCAATCTTTACATCTGATTACACCTTTCATCTTCTCATATTTATTTTAATCTCCTTCTCGCAAACAAGAGAGGGGAAGAGAGAGAGAGAGAGAGAGAGAGAGAGAGAGAGAGAGAGAGAGAGAGAGAGAGAGAGAGAGAGAGAGAGAGGGAGAGATGGGGGAGGGGAGACGGGCTGGTATCAGATCTTAACACAGCAGAAAAGGAAAGGGTCTGAAGACAGAGATAGTGAGCGATTTCTCTTTATCAAACTGTAGATGTCCTACGCACCCCCAGGCAAAATAACAGATAGACTATGTTGATTATTATAAATATTCATCGAGAGAGCCGTCACCAAATACTGCATGATTTATATAGAATTATTTGTACAACTGCGTGCGTGTGTGTGTATATGGCGCGCCTGCTGTGTGTGTCTGTATGCATTCATAAAACACACAAGAATTGGACCTTAAAGCTAGACTTGGATGTGAAATACTGCTGCATCACCCGAGATCCGGAAAAAACACACTAAAGCTGAAATACCAAGGAGGGGAAGTGATGGACAGATAGACTGAGAGTCAGACGGAGAGATAGGCTGACAGACAGACAGGTTAGAAGTACAGAGCAGCGAGACTGAGATAGGCAGCAGCAGTCGAGGCAGCGGGGCTCTTTAAGAGATAGCCATCTCTCTTTATCTATTTCTCTCTCTCGCTCTCTGCCCCCACACCTTATCTTCCTCAGCATCTGGACTTCCTGTCTAGATTTTGGACCACACGCTTACTCACTCTCACACGCCAAGGTAAGCGTGCACACACACACACACACACACACACACACACATGCATAGGACTTGGAAGGACAAGCACGTTATCTACACACTCTAAACTTCAGGCCTATTTCTGTTCATCTTGGCTGCATGCATGCTCTGTGCAGCACAGCCCTGTGTGTGTGTGTGTGTGTGTGTGTGTGTGTGCTGTACCTGGGACAGAGGGCACTCCTTGGCCAGGGAGCTCTGGTTCATGTCCTTGAGGAGCTCCTTCAGAGCGTTCCTCACTGTGGAGTGACTCCACTGTTCTGCTGGCAAGTCCTCCAGCTTGGGACAGCTAGGCAGAGAGCAGGTGGCTTTAAAAATGACACTAAAAACACACTTTGGATCGTAGCATTTTCATTTCTTTCAGATCAGGAGGTGGATATCCTTCTAAATTTATTCATTCATTCATTTTCTTTGTCTGCTTGTTCCTATTCAGGGTCACGGTGGGACTGGAGCCTATCCCAGCATGCATTGGGCGAAAGGCAGGGAAACACCCTGGACAGGTCGCAAGTCCATCACAGGGCAAACACAGATAGACAGACAATCACTCACAATCACATTCACACCTATGGGTAATTTAGAGTCTCCAATCCACCTGACTTGCATGTCTTTGGACTGGAGGAACCAGAACATCCAGAGGAAACACAAACAAACATTTGTATTACTTACAATAAAAAAACACTGTGTTATCATTTGATTTTTGTTGATGGGAATGATTGAACCATAAACCAGAGAGACTATAGCCTATAAGGAATGCCCCAGCTTTTAAAAACAGATGCCCAACTCTTAAAATGTGACAGACCTTGTGGGCCACAGGCCAAAAAATGTAGCAAGTAGAAAATGGCTTTTATGGTCTAATGGTTAAATCTAATCAGCATCAAAATAGTCCAAATAGAAGATTTTATCACTCTCTGGAGACTGCTGGAAGACCAAAAAATAATTTGTATAGATCAAATTTGGCCCATGAGCCCAACTGAAACTTTCCTCACATACTTTGGGTGAACAGCAGGGAAACACCCCGGACAGATCGCCAGTCACACTGACACCTTTGGGCAATTTAAAGTCCACAATCCACCTCAATTGCATGTGTTTGGGATGTGGGAGGAAACTGGAGCACCCTTATGAAACCAGGATCTTTTTACTGTGAGGCGACAGTGCTACTGTGCCACCATGGCATCCCTCTGCAATTTAGACAGATACATTTATAGATGTAAGGTCTGCCCCCTACCTCTGCAGCTGTATCTTCAGGGTGGTAACATGGTGGACGTCCTGCAGCATGTCAGCCACTGTGGCATCAGGGGCATCTGTGACACAGGACAGAGGGACGGGGTTCCACCTGCCCACCTGGATCAGACCTGAACACAACACACACACACACACACACACACACACACACACACACACACACAAACACACCCACACAAACACACACGGATGTGAGAGCGCGTAAGTACGAATTTCCTTGTGTCCTCAGCTCTCTCTGTGATGTAAATGTGTGTGTGTGTGTGTGTGTGTGTGTGTGTGTGTCATACCTTTGGCCTGTGCGGCGGAGCTGTGTGAGTAGCCCAGTGTCAGCAGGGCCATCTCGATCAGCTGGTTGAACAGCAGGTCTCTCCTGACCAGCACAAACTCAGCGTGCTCCTCCCTCCTCTCCCCCTCCACCAGGCTCTCCCTGTGCTCCACCACGCAGAACACTGGCAGCAGGCTCCCTGGGGTGACGGACACACAGCACCATCAAGCACAAGCACACAACACCGTCCAAATGGTGTCGTAGGGCGTCGCACACACAGTAAGAGTGTAGTGGGAAAGCAGAGTCAATGTGACACAATAGAATTATTCAGTTGCAGTAGGGTTGTCCCAGACAAAAGCAAGTCTTAGCTGAGCAATAGCCAGGTATTTGGTCAACTTATAACATAATGGTCAATGTCATTACCAAATCAATAAAATTGTTTTCTTTCACATACACACGTTGTTTTCTCAATGCAAATGAATGCAATTCAAGTTTCTGCTTTTGATTTGCTTTTGATACTAGAAACAACAAAAAAACAAGAGGCACTGAGCTTCCTAATGTCCCACCATAATCACCATATATATATGTAACAAAACCAGTTATGCTGATGAGGTCATTAATTAAGCTAATTAATGCAATAATTAGCAAATATTTCTATGTCAACATACTGTAGTTGTCTTTGCGTAAAACATGGGTGATATAAATATGAACTCTGTATCTTAAAGCATGACGGAGTTATAGTAGTTTTGAGAAAATCAGTTTTTCCTCATTAATATGTAAATGTATGCAGCAAGATGCTCCAAAATTGAATCAGATCATCCAGTCTATAGGGGAAACCTGTGGTGTAAACCTGTGGTGTATGAAGTTCTATCATGTATTGCCCCTGAGTTATTGTGTTCACAAGAATGTGTCTACACCCCCCCCACACACATACACCCCCCCGCACACACACACACACACACACACACACACACACAGTCCAACAAACAAAAAACAATCTTTTACAAACAAGAACCTACTGCCTCCTCTTTGTGCATCTGTCCCCCAACGCCCCTCTTACCTCTCTTGTGCCAGCTCTTGCCCTGTGGCCTCAGTGCAGTGGGTTTGAGGGCCAGGCCGGGGGGTTTGGCCCCCGGACTCCCCTGCCTGCTCCTGTCCTGGGCTGAGGGTCCCGCTCCGTTCTGCTCTAGCCGGGCCAGCTTGGTAGGAGGGGGCCAGGCGTCCGCCGTGGGATCACTGCCCTCCGGCAGCTTGGCTCCGTTGCACAGGGCGTCCATCTGGGGGTCTCACACCAACACCTCAGGTCACACACACCTGAGCATGAAAGAGAAATAAATGGGACAGAGTGACGCTGGGGAAAAGACTGTGCACCCTAATGAAAAATCACTGTAATCTTCCTACAACTTACAGAGTGTCTATGGTAGTCAGTAGTGAGTTTAAAGTGACATCATCATACTTTCTGGTATTTTTCATCCCCTATTACATTCCTAGGAGATTTTATAGTCCTATAGTTTAAGTATACATTTTACTATGATATTTGTATTATCCCACTAGAATTTATTACAGAATTACTATAGTTATTTTTCATAATAGCATCCATACTTCTAAAATTTGTTGACAGAAATTAAAATATTGATACTGAGTGTCAAGAGAGTGTGAAAGAAAAATGAAAGTTAACATCACTTAAGTAGGGTTCTGTGCCTAACAAGAAAATGGAAGAAAAAAAAGCAAATTTGTGACACACACACACACACACACACACACACACAGAGTGCTCAGTGTTTGTGTGCGACTCCAATCTGCAGGATATCCGGGTCAGAATTAGGAGATGACCTTCACAAAGATGCGTCGATTAGGAAAAACGTACAGGAGAAGTCCAGTGAATGCTGCAGCGCTGTTTCCCATAATAAACCTGCTGTCCTTTCCAGGCGCGCCGTTAACAGACAGCGATTCAGTTCCTCTTCAGGACTTAAATGCGCGCAGATCGTCCCACGTCCGTTTTTGGCGAAGTTTGATCAAGGCGAAACCAACCTGTTTCAGGCGGCACAGCGTGCATGTCGGTGCTGTTATCATCAACTACCCCATTCCAGCAGACATCGGGTGCATCCACATGTTATGGTTGCTGTTTAGCCTTTCATTTATCTCCAGTTGAGGATCAGACCGGTTTCTCTCGCCGTCGCGATGTGTCCAACTGTATCAGTAAGCTAAGATGCGCCCTTTCACTTACGACTGTCGTCTATTCAACATCGACGTTATCTCGTATTCACCTTCGTAGTAGTTTTGCCCCCATCCTCTCTTGTTGCCCCATTCACCGGCTGCGCCGCGCTCTCCGTTGTAACGATAAATTGGCCTTAGCGCAAGTTCAGAGCGACCTCCCATCCAGAGCACCGGGACATGCTGCTACTGTGGATCAAGCTGGAGGGAGAACAATACACGGCTGGAGCCTCCATACTGTAGATTTCCTATCATATATTAGGCTACATCACTGACTCCGGGACAGCAGTTGTTGGTAACACTTAAAAGCCCTATGCGCACGCGAGAGAGAGAGAGAGAGAGAGAAAGAGAAAGAGAGAGACACACACAGAGAGACTCATAAATACACGGACCCAGCTGCATTAGCATATGGTGTAATAATGAATTCACTAGCGCGCTCCGTAAATGTATTAAATGTGACAATTGCGCATAAATGTATTTATTATTTTCTGCCGCATGCTGTGCACGCACTTATTATTGTCTTTAGGGTATTCCAGCTCTCCATGGAAACAAAGTGGAGCAGGACAAGGTGGAACTGGCTGGCTGTTATTAACTTTTCAACACTGATGTTTTATTGTCACAAGATTATCCTTGGCTCATGTTTAATAGAAGACAGATGAAAGCAGTTTTTTACTGTTTGGGCTTGGGATTTTGCTTTATATCACATTAGTAATGATAGTAGGCTATTATACAGTATATAGTATACTAAAGTGTACATTGTAGGATAGAAAAGGGGTACTGTAGCATACTATACTATACTATACTATACTATGCTATGCTATACTATATTATGGTATACTATACTATACTATTCTATACTAAACTATACTATGCTATACTATATTATGGTATACTATACTAAACTATACTATACTATACTATACTATACTATACTATACTATACTATAGGATAGGAGGATAGGATAAGATAGGGTACTATATTGTATAAGATAGCATACTATACTACACAAATACTACACTATACTATACTAAAGGCTACTATAGGATAGGATAAGATAGGGTAGTATAATGTATAAGATAGCGTACACTACACTACACTATATTATACTATACTACACTACACTATATTATACTATACTATACTATACTATACTATACCCTATACCCTACCCAACCATACCACACTATAGGGTATTATAGAGCAGGATAGGATAGTATATATACGTAGTGATAAACAATAATCACTTGACTCCCAGTTGTAGCTCATTGATCCCCTTCAAAGCACAGTGTAAAAGATCTAGTTGTAGAAGTCATAGAAACACCCACTAAAGCAGCCAAAAGAGCAGAAGGGACTCAAAAGAGACATGAACAGACAACTAAAATTAAAAAAATCACTTTACCTTGAAGTTTTGATAGAGCTGAATTATTCTATTTCCATAGACATTAGGTTAGTCGTGGTCCTGTTCAGAGAAGAAGAGAGGTCCCAGCCAAAGTGTTTGCAGACTTCCACCATGCAGCCCGCTGGAGATGGGACGCACTTCACCTCTGGAGCTGTCACCCCCAAATGCTGCCTGAAATCTCTCTGAAGGTATAGAGGATGCCTTCTCCTCAAACACATCACAAAGTAGGGGGAGGAGTGTGTATGTGTGTGTGTGTGTGTGTGTGTGTGTGTGTGTGTGTGTGTGTGTGTGTGAGAGAGAGAGAGAGAGAGAGAGAGAGAGAGAGAGAGAGATCACTCACTCCAGATATATGATTCAAAGGGAACTGTCTTGCCCCATGAAATGTTAGACAGTGCCGCGGTTACAGGTCTATCTTTTCTACAGTGAGAAGGAACATGCAGACGGGTGGATGATGTGCAGTGAAGAGTATATGTTGGGGGAGAGAGAGGATGCTCTACTACTTTTGGCTAATTAAACAAAGTGAATTAGCTATCTCCCCAGCCAGAACGAGTCATGGCTGGTTACACATCATTCATGGTGACTAATTCAGAGAGAGAGAGTTGTCACTCAGCTTGCCGGATAAGTGTGTGTGCGTGGGTGTACATCTGTGCACATGCACGCAGGGCCTAGGTGTGTTTACATCATGTATAAGTGAAAGTCTAAAAATATATCCTTCTGCTTGGTGTGTGTGTGTGCATGTGCCTTTAAGTGTTTATATGTTTGCATCTCCCTCTCTCTCTCTCTCTCTTTCTCTCTCTCTCTCTCTCTCTCTCACCCCCTCCTCTCCTGTTTTATCACTGGCTTGATACCTCGTCAATGAGGCTGGCATGCTAAATGATAATTAAGACCATTACACGCTCACAGAGCATGCTACCAGCGCAGCACACAGCTCTCTCAATCGGAGCCTCATCTCTGGGGACTCCCTACTACTCACACAGTCGTGTATCTCTCCAAATTAGGTTAGATTTTCATTCCACCTCATTCGCCATGGATGTGATGTGGTTATTATAAAGTCATGATATGGTTACTGGAGCCTGCTGCCGTCAGATGGAGCGAGGCATCATGTTGGTGTGTGAGAGGGGAAAAGGGATTGCCGACACACATGGGCTTGCATTCCACATCTCTGTTTCTCTGGCGGATGTGTACCCATGTTCTAAAGTGTGTTTGCACACACACATACACACACAAACACACACAAGCACACAACCTAGTGTACACATACATGCACATAAACACACACACACTCACACCTGATGCACACAAAGTTACGCAAATCCACACACATACCCACAAACACACACAAATGCATGAGCGTTCGTGCACACTGACAAACAGGCATACACACTGAGTGCGTGATACACACACACACATACACAAGCATACACCCTATAGTCCCGTTTTACCTTCGCCCACCAGCCTTCTCCCTCCGCAAACACACACCTCCACCTCCTTGTCATGGCTCTAATCTGAACCATCTTAACCCAGAAACCTTTCTCTGCAGACGTATTAGATATCCATACAATAAGCTTATCGCTGACATTGTGCCAGAGCCAGGCTGGGAGGCAGCTCTCCCTCCTCAGGTTTCCCCTGATCTGGGGTGTGTACGGGCTCCTTGGCCTTATAATGTCCCAGCACAGGTATCAGGTATTAGCTGGGACACCCATACCCCGAGGTTAAGGTGGATTATCTATTGAACTCCTCAATAGAATTTGATTCATGCAAGCATATAAGTCTGTGGTCTCTTTGAAAAAAAGGAGGTTCAAGTTTGAATTCAAGGAACTCCAGATTCCAGATGAGATTGTGCGCTCCGGATCAGACGTGAGAATCTACATGCAGGCTGTCCTCCTAACCCGCTATCATGAAAAACTGATGGGTTTGGTTTTGTGGGGAGAAGGAAAGTAATTTTCCTGAGCTTATCTGTTTGAGAGGGATGAGGAGCGAGAATAAAGAACAAAAGAATAAATAAAGAAGCAGCGAGCGAGAGGAGAGAATATGGCATACAGTAACAGTCGTGAAGCCTTATGCATCGTTTCTGTCTGCTTGTAATACTGCAGGGCCTGGATGGTGTTTTTTTTATGAGTGAGTACTATATGATTGTGTGTAGGTGTGGGTGTGTACATGCTGCACGCATTTGATGTGTGCGCGTGTACCATTCCTATTAACAGCCTTCATCAAAGTATGTGGGTAAAATGATCTTATATCTTTATCACTGGAGAGCCATGCCCACATCCTGTATAGCACCAGAGGGCATCATAAAAACCATTATGTTAAAATGCTGGCACAGTGTTGCCTTTCTAACGCAGCAAGGGAGACTTAAAGCATAAATGCATGACTCTGTGCTATATAGGCATGAGGCCAGATCAGATTAGAGTTTAACCAGGACTGTTTCGAGTGAAACCAAAGACCACAGAGCGTCAGAGGAGTGGTGTTGCATTTACAGTACAGTAGGACATCAGTCACCCAACACCGCATACACATAATCTGTAGGTAAATTACATAACGAATGTGATCAGAAATCCTAATAATTGCGCACTACTGTTTGAATTTATTTGTTGAAAATTAAAGCAGGTGCAAATGGTGTTTTGGAAGTGGTGGTCATGCATGTTTCTGTGATAGTTGTATGTGAACTGGATAGAATGTATTTCAGTTATCCAAACATTTAACTAGTTCGACCGTCATTAGATTGGTTCTAATCTACCTTTCTGAACACAGGAGAGGTTTCAATCTTACCTCCAAATCTTAGTTAGTTTCCCATACTGCTTCCAAAGCCTAGTTAGTGTCCTATAACTCCCCCAACCCTAGTTCATTTCCTATGCTGCCTCTATATTCAGTTAGTGTCCTAGACCAGTGATTCTCAACCTTTTTCATATCAAGGACCCCTAATTTAGTACACATTAGGGCCACGGACCCCCATTTGATTATGTTTTTCCTCGCGGACCCAAATCTGAGAATATTTATATTGTTAGATATGATTTTGTCCAGAATTCCTTGACTATCTGTATTCTAGGCAGAGAGATAACAGTGAATCTATGACCAAAACAGTAATTCTTCTACATTCTATAATTGTGTCTTCTTGCAAATGAAATAATGGTAAAGTTTAACAATTCATCAATTTGCTGAGGACCCCCTGGAACCCCCTCATGGACCCCTGGTGGTCCCTGGACCCCACGTTGAGAACCACTGTCCTAGACTACCTCCTAATCCTACTTAGTTTCTTTCACTGGCTCCTAACCCTAGTTAGTTTCTTATACTGCTTCCAAGTCCTATAGTTTCCTATATGCCTTCCAAACCCAGGTTAGTTTTGTAATCCTGCCTCCAAACTCTAGCTGATTTCATATGCTGCCTCTAAACCTTTAGTAGATTTCCTATTCTGGCTTTAAACCTTAGTTAGTTTCCTATACTGCCTCCCAACCCTGGTTCCCTATACAGTCTGCCTGTTCTTATATCTTACACTAGGATCCTGGGTTGGGTCGGCCTTTCTTCAAATACTCTTTGTTTGGCTTTTTCAGATTAGGTCTCAAATGACTCCTCGACTCCTGTTCCGCTGCTTTGCACCAAACACGTTTATAGCCTTTGATTGAGTGTGTTGAATAATTGATTGATGACTGAATGACTGCTGAACATTAAAAGGAGTGGTGTAGGTAAAAACACCAAGGCTGATTTGTGCAGGTTTAATAAGGCTTTTGGTGAGGTAACGCTGAGGGCCAGAATGAGTCACTACTACTCAACTGTCTCTTCACTCAGAGCTATGACACACACACACACACACACACACACACACAGGGTTTATGTTTTGGAACAGTGATCAGGCTTAAATGATGCGTTAAGCGCTTAATTACTCAGGTGAAGCATCACTGTGCGTTGGCTGTCTGTTTTAATTTTATTAGCTGACACGTTTATGGAAGTATCTCTCTATACTTAACTACTCCACAGTGCCTCACCTCAGGGGGATGACTCCCATATCTGTATGTGTTTGTGTGTGTGGGTGTGTGTATGTATTTGTTTTTGTATGAGGCCAATGAGGCGACATATGATTCATCATGGTCAGCCTTAGAGCACCTGATGACTTCACTTTGTCAAAATGACATAACAGCTGTAACAGCTGCTTGACTCCTGTTGAGGATCTGAGTAGGAGGCAGAGCGCTTGACTTTTGGTGTTTGCTGCCATGCTGTAGCACTGGTAGTAATGGGATTGACCTAGATTTCAGTTTGTTTCTGTCTGTTGTGTTTTGCTTGTCTCGGTGCATGTATACACGTTCCAGGTATGTTGTTGCTTGCCAGAGAATTTAAGGTGCAAATGGTGATTTGTAGTTTTAACATGAGGATTGTACTTGGAAAACTTTGGTTACAGTCCCACTTCGGAGAGTTTGGGTTTGCAAATGCTGATTTTACAATGGAGAAATTTCAAAATTCACATATGATTTCTTTAGACAGAAATGTATCTCCATACCAGTGAAAGGGTGACCCTCAAATTACAATTGAAGAGTTCATTTTCAAAATACTATCCATCATTACCTGACGTTCACCATTCAATATCTCTAGAGTACAGAGGATCCAGACTGTAAAGGTGTTATCATTTTATCAACTAAGGATGTTTGTTACCATGGATCCTTTAAAAGATACCATCATTATTTAGGTTTTGGTTATGAATCATTTTGTAAAAGTAACTGTCTGCTGTCTGTTTTTTTTCAGATTGTGATATCTAATTTTGGAATGAAACTCCTCTATTTTACTTTTGTTTATTCATTTGACTAGTTCACCTTCACCTACCCCAGTTTAACAATTTCCCTGTAGATCTCATTTTTAGAAGCAGCAGGTGCTGTTCTGTATTCTCTAAAAGCTGTTGAGCCTCTTCTGAAAACTGGAACATGGTGAACCAATCTGCAACAGTCTACTGTGCTGCATGTCCTGAACTGCCCTGTTGCACTGAATGTGTGGCCCCGTTGTCCCTGTACAATGTGTGTCGATAGGTATGCATTTATGTATTTTGAATTGATGATATGTCCCGGCATCAATGTCACCAAGACAAAATCCTGAACTTTCCCAACTCCTGTACTTGAGGAAATAAGTGATTCTGACTCAATGGAGGGTGAAACAGCATCTCTTTACTGTCCACATGAGGGCGCTACCGTGCAGCTGATAGGCCTGTTGAACATCTCCATTTGGTCCATGGTGTGTGACTCCAGCCTGTGGTGACAAGCACAGCATCCGTGAGTCTAGGCCTTCATTTTACCAGCGGGTGGCGCTAAAAACTCGCGACATCTCCCTCCCTCTCTTTGTGGTCAGCTGTGCGCCAGACAGCCAGGTGTGGGCTTGGAGAGAGCAGCCCGGACAGGTTGATAGTCAGACTACCGAATCAGCAACGTAACAGGCTCGTAAATGACCGATACGTCTCTTTCCGTAAGGATTTACTCAGTAATCTGGTGTGCAACTATTTCACTGTTTTTGTTTGATTTTGTTTTTTGCTCTTTTACTCTCTACATTCTGTGCGTAATTGTCTTTATGGGATTGATCTGAGGAGATGGGAACAAATGCTGTTCTCTCTCTCTCTCTCTCTCTCTCTCTCTCTCTCTCTCTCTCTCTCTCTCTCTATCTCTTTCTCTCCCTCTCTCTCTCTCTCTTGCGTAATGTCTCCAAGACATATCAGTTTATTGCACCGCAAGGAAGCACTGTTGGGCTGGTTGAGGTTCCAGATCCCCAAATTCCATTGTCTCCATTATGCACTGACTAATGTTAATGACTATTTTATATTTAGTAAAGGCCAGTACCATATCATGAAAAAGGGGTTAGAAGGAACAAATATATAGAAAATCCATTCTTTCATTCGCATTCTTTTACTGCGACTTTTATCGATTAAGCGATTAGTTGGCTGCTATTGTTCTATTGTGTAATTGTGTCTCGCACTCGCAGATCGATATTTGTATCTGTGATTGAACAAAGATAAGCGTATGACGAGAAAACAGCTTAGACAATGTGATGATGAGAGTTTGTGAAACAAAGAAAGAAGTTTAAAAGTAGAACAGATAGGTTTTTGGAAAATAGAGAAATAAATAGAGAATAGAGAAATTCGTAGAGAATTAAATAAATAAAAAGTTCTGTCACTGATTTGCGGCAACAGTGTGTCTCCATACTGTGAAACACCCCCATTTGCGCTTTGATCACAGTTGTTGTTGATGAGAGTGATTGATGTCTCCTACCATTGCGCGCCGTGGAGAGATGATCATTGAATCCAGCGGCATAATAATGGCAATGCTGACAGGGAGTCTCACTCTCTCACGGTCGTCCCTGGCTATTACCTGAATTGCACCTGCGGGCATCATCTTCTCTTGTCATTTCCACACGCAACATAGGCTCCAGACGCACGGGTGCGCGCATCACATGCACTCTGCAGTGGATAGGGATCGTACTGTGCTTAGTTTACCGGACAGCTCCCTGTTCCTTTATGGTTCAGCGGCTTTAATGGGCGCACCTCACACGTTTGGACGACTTGCACCTTCTCTTCCGTAACTTTGATGGGGACTTCGACATCAAGGAGGGAAAATGCCTGTGATGAAGGGATTATTAGCGCCGCAGAACACGTTTCTGGACACTATAGCCACACGGTTTGACGGCACTCGTAAGTTTTTTTTAATGGTTATTTTTAAACCTCGTCATCTTTTTGATTTTTTTTTGTTTAAATGCATCTGTAATGAGCTTAGACAAAGCAAATTGTGTTTTCTGGCGCACCTTGAGTAGCCTATAGGTTAATAGCCTGACTATCTGCAAAAATCAAATTGTTAAACTCAAGGGATTCTAACGGCTTCCAGTGTGTCATGAAACATGTAGACACAGTTTTGTACACTTGTAGTTGTTCCAAATTTCTGTGTTTGTTGTTCATGGTGCGCACGGCCTTTTAATTACAGGAAGACCTCAGGGCGCCACCTATCACACGCCAGTCTGTTTGCGAGATATAGAGTTTAACTTCAGGGCAAAACAAAATTGTTTCACATCTCAAGAGGAGACACAGTTACAGAAAGCCACAGCGCTCCCTCAGTAGCCTGTTAGCGCAATTAAGTTGCTGAGGCTTCAGCACCGCGGACAGCGACAGAGGGTTAAATAGGCGCCCACACAGGCTCCCAGCGACACAGCAGACGTTTGGACAACTTGTTCACAAGTTACAGCCGCAATTCCTGTGACACGCATTTGTACTGATTGCACCTGAATAAATGCAGGTTTTGTGAGTCGTTCACACATCATATCTGAGCGAAGTCAACATTTATTATCTCTGCTCCTTGGCCGACAAGTCCCGCGGTGAGTGCGATATTCCTCCCGCCGCTCTGAAAGCAGCAGTCGCATCTATCAAAATTAATTGGTCGGCGGCAGCATTACAGCAGGTCTTTCCCCGGGCTGAGGCACACACGGGCATTTTTTAAACGACAACTTTTGTCTGAACTCTCTCGCCTGTCTTGAGCAGTTCTTTTTTATAATGAGCAACTTCTGTTGCAGAGACTCTTTGAAATCAGCTATGTTTTTACAGTTGACTTTTGCTCCATGTTTAGTCCAACTGAGTTAGTCTACTCCCATTCCCTATCTCTCTTTCAGCCCAGCTGGAAACTTGTATCTGCAGACTGTTTTTGCATAAGCTCACTGAACTCATTTAAAAGCAAAATCAGGCCAAAATCAACTTCAGGATATCAACAATTACATCTTAGCCCCTTTTGTTGTTTTGTTTTGTTATATTTGCAATGTGGACATGCTTGGTGTTAGAAACTTCAGCTATGATAAAAATGTCCAGTCTTTTGCTCTTTGACTAACAATTATAGTGTATCACAAACAGCATTTTTGTAGTCATATTGTCCTAAAATTTACAAGATTTCTTGCCATTTTTAAACACGCCTAGTCCATCCATTATTTTGATTGATTTTGTTTCAGACTGAGCCGATACCTGCCACTTTTGGTGTAGCTAACCTTCCTTATCTTAGGCCTAATGGTAATAATGCTAGCCTGCAGCCCCCCCCCCCCAGTGCCCCCCTCTCTGGGACAATCTACATCTGCTCTAGTTTGGTTGAACCACTTGATAAATGACTCAGAGCGTCACCATACTAACAATAGATGCATCTTTATTTCAGTCCCCACAAACAAATCCTCTGCACGTTGAGCATGGCTGTATGCTCAGGTAGACTATATGGCAGCAGACACTCGCTTGCTTGGACAGGAGCTCTGTACTAATAGCCTCATAGGGGAATTAGAGTGGTACTACTGTACCTGGCCCAAATGGTTTGCCAAGCCCCGGTGAATGAACCGCTGTCCTTGAGCTGCAAGGTAGCGGAAATTAACAGAGGGTTTGAACCGCAAGATGGGGCAGACTGGAGGCAGCGAAGCTTGACGGGACAAATTGGGTCTGATGGCCTGGCCAGGAGCAAATAGAAGGGAAGGCCTGGGATCACTGCTAGATGATCCCCTTTGACATCATCCAAAGCCCAGACAGACGGGTCAGACCTGCAAACGGGTCATGATAGGAATGGGGAAAATAAATTCGAGGAGGCCTCAAGTTGATCATGCATGCGCTCAGAGCAAGGTTTCACATTTATTAGTAGCCTTTTAAAAGGGATTCTTAGACTTTTTCAACCCCTGCACTCGAGGGAGATATTTTTGCCTCGCATGCTAAGACGCAGGCTTGTTTAAATATATTTGATGTGGTGACCCATGGGGCGGCCTAGTGGTTACAGAGACTGTCCTGTAACCGGAAAGTCTCAGGTTTAATCCCAGAAACAGCTGTGTGTCCTGTCAAAGTGTCCTTCAGCAAGACACTGAGCCCCTGCCTGCTCACTCTTAACTCTGTAACTCGCTCTGTATGAGTGTTTCAGTTAAATTCTTAAAACATAAATCACCTGCCAAAATTACCCCATATTATATAGCCCCATAGTTTAAGAAACCAACAGCTATGCAATGGTCATTTGTCTCATTTGGAGGGTGAGGAGGAGAGTACACATCTGTTCTACACAATCCTCCAGCATCACATGACTTTGGCTAAGTTGCTGTTCATTTTAAACTAATTGGTAGCCCACTTTATGACATTCTGAAGGGTAACATCAAATTGGGAGGAACAGTGTTGATGTTCTACCATGTGTGCGTTGTAGAATGACAGACACAAACACCTCCTGATCACCGTGTTGAGTTCAGTGTGTCCCTGTTTGCCTGTACTGTATCCAAAATAACAGAATCTGTCTGCAGCAGTGTAGGTCTGCACTGTGACGGCTGCGAGAGAGTGCTGTGACACCCTCTGTCACCACTACTCCAGCGTGACATCCAGGAGACTAGTCTTATCACCTGTCCATCACTGGAGCTGGATTTGGTGCTGCGCTGCTCGTTAAAATCGTGTATTATCACTTATCCCACAGAGTTCATTCCCAGAATACTATATATCCATTTTCAGAAGACAAAAACCCCATTATCATTCAATTTCAATGTGTTATCATTTGTCACCCCCTGACTAAAGTTACCTACTATCCTTTAAGAAGGACAATAATTTGTTTTCATTTTGTGCGACCAATCATTTTACAAGAGTAGATCACTTTTTTAAATGGTGGATATCTAATTTTGGAATGAAACTCTTCATTTCCTCTATAATTGGCAGCGACATTACATGCAAATGATCATGTGGATGAAGTGCCATCTAAATGCAGCCATAGCAAGTTGTTATGTAATACCTATGGACTGAAGTCATTACTGTAATCACTTCACCGGTGCGGACTATTTGCTGACTTGACGTTCTGTCAACGTGTGATGCGGTTCATCGGGGAGATAGAGACAATGTCGCTCTGTCCGGCTGCCAAATGAAGCAGATTGTTTGGCCGTTCAGTCGCAGCAGAGGGCTGTGTGAAGCCTCCCGGAGTGTGCTGTGTGCTCCCCATTCTCCACCATTCTTTGAGATTGCTATTTTCTCGCTCTCAGCACACACTAGTACCACCTCCACTAGGCAGGTAATTACTGTCACACTCACTGACGCCAAGACCTGGAACAGCTGTGTGTGTTGGGTTGGTACAGGGCGACGGTGATAATGTCTAAGTGTGTATGCGTGTGAACGAGAGAGAGGGAGCCTGTGTGTGTGTGTGTGTGTGTGTAAAAGAGAGAGATGAAGAGAGAGAGGAGGAAGTGAGTTAGAGCAACAGAGAGAGGAAAGTATGCAGTACTTTCAGCACTCTGCTAGTTTGTGCCACAGAGCTTTGTGCGTGTGTGTGTGTGTGTGCAGTCGTGCGCATATATCTTAGTTTGAGAGTTTATTAGAATCTGTAAGTGTGCTTGTGTGTGTGTGTGTGTGTGTGTGTGTGTTTGTATATATGCGTCTTATGCCATCTGTGCATATCTGTTTGTTGGTGTGCAGGTATGCTCATATGCATTTGGGTGTGTGCATGTGTGTGTGCGTGTATGTGTGTGTGTGTGTATGCACGCACACGCCCATGTGCTCAGCTACCCCTCTCTTTGAACATAAGGGGAGTAAAGCGGTGGTTTCCCCTCCGCTGATTAACTTTCTTTAAATGCAGTACCTCTAATTAAGCTGTTGAAAAGTGGCTGGGGGATCCCAAGCCGTGATTACCACTTGCTGCCAAACGAATGCTTAAAAACTCACCGGGGTTTCACACACACAATAGAAGAAGCCGTCAATGGCAGATCCCAGAGTCTCGGTGAGGAGAGGAGACAGAGTGTATACGGATGCTAACCCTATATGGCTCCATCTCACCGACAACCTTCTGACCTCCAGGAAGACCTAGGGAGCTAATTACTGAGTTTGAAACCCACAGAAACAACTGCTGTCGCACATACGTTTTCCAATGAGGGCCTTTAAAGTAGAGATAACCTGGATTTACCTGCCTGGATTCACCTGAATTATGTCATACAGTTTCCTTTAATAGCGCTTTAGTGGACGTTCGCCTTACTATCTCATCATGCTTACCTGTGGAAAGGCAGGTCTGGTGTTGTCCTCTGCCAGAGAATGATGGTGAAAGAAGTAATGAGTGCAGTTATGAGACTGTGAGGGTGTAATCAATCATCATTGACTGTAGTGCTGCAGGCAGCTCGCTCAGTGGCAGTGGACTGGCATTGCTGCTCCATTTTCTCCAATGCCCACTTAATATTGGGACTGTCTCCTTTTAGGACAAAAATAAACAAAAAGGATGGTGCTGTGGTGGAGCTCAGTGCACAGATCATGTAGAACATAAATGATGTTCCTTTCATGAAATATGATCTGTATGTAAACTATATATAGAAAGAAATAATAGGTTCTTCGAGAAAGCATGTTTTGACAGGGTGTTATACATAGTTTTGCTCCCTACAACAGCCAATGTGTGTCCATCAGCACCCATGTGTCCTGTCCAAAAAAGTTATGTGAAAACCCATATGCATTCAAAGCACAGGTGCTTTTTGGACATGTTGGTTTTAATATGTGAACATGCAAAATATCCCATTTCTTGAATTGTCTCTTTGCATGTGAATTTAAGTTTTTGAACTGCAATTTCCGACGTGTCCTTTAGCAAGACACTGAACCCCTACCTACTCACTCCTACTCCTACTCACTCATTGTAACCTGAGGTAGACAGGGGGATCAGCTAAGTGTTGAAAATGGAAATTAGTGTTTTTGAATTAACAGCAAACCAGTATTCACTGGCTTTAACAAGCCCTCTCTGCAAAGTTGGGATTGGTTGAAAGAGCGTTTAGTTAAAGGGACAGAGCGCCGTCATCGCTGTGGACTCAGCATGCAGTCGCTGGCCTCCCTCTAAGGTCACCAGGCTTGATTATTACTGTGCACTTAAAGGGGGTGAGTCCCTCGTCTGTTCCAGCCAACTTCAGGGACTTCCTGATGAGAGCGTCTCCCGTCTCCCGTCTCTCCGTCCCCGTCCCCGTTGCCGTGGACATTCTGCCTCGTTAACGAGCCTAATTAGTGAGATTCCTCTCCTAATCACCGTCTCTAATGGACTGTCCAAAACGATCGACAAACGGGATTTCACCGGCGGAAGTCTGGGCCAAGTCGGACATTTTTAGACTCAATTAATTGTTCAAATGGGGAAAGGGGACTGGGAGGGGAGGGGGGGGGGGGTGGTGGTGTGAGAGAGAGAGAGAGAGAGAGAGAGGGGGGGGGGGGGGGGGGGGGCTATGAAAGAAATTTAGAGAAAGCAGAGAGGGAAATAGACAAATGGAGGGTGAAAAAAGATATTGACCGAGAGAGAGAGAGAGAGAGAGAGAGAGAGAGAGAGAAAGAGAGAATGGGAAGGGAGGGAGGCAGGCTCGCAAATTACAGGAATGTAATGACTGGTGTAATGTTTCTGTTGGTGAGAGCCTGGGGGACTGTATGATAAAGAGCCGCACAAGTGATTAAGGCGGTGGATTTGTCTAATGATTTTCTCTCTTCAATTATATGGTTTGAGTGGATTACTATTCCACTTGAGCTCTTTTGTGTGATTTGTGGACGTGTTTTCGATTACATGGATGTGTGGGTGTCTTTGCACATGCATATATGTGTATCTATGTGTGCACATGCTTATGCGTGTGTGTGTGTGTGTGTGTGTTCTTTCACCACCGTTTTCACCACAAAATACAACTGATTGATTAGCAATTTGTTGATACAGCAACTCACCACTTCCATGAATATCGGAGTCACTTGACTGTGTGGCACTAATCGCATAATCCCAAGTGTTGACTGTGACGATACTGTATCCACTGCTAAGACAAACCATAGAGTTGTAACCTTGGTTGCCATGGTGTGTGTCAGTGGTAACCATGGTTACCGGGGAGTGACTTTGTTCAGTAGACAGACACAGCGCTTCTGCGACTTCTCTGTATGAATTCTTGCAGAGAGGTGAGGAGGTCTTTCTAAAAACTCCTGTTCTCTTTTCCATCCATCTCTCCACTTCCTCGCCCATTTTCGCCGCACCCCATCTCCATCTCCCCTCTCTCGTCACTCCGCCTCTCGCAGCTTTATCTCACTTACTTCAACTTTCTCCCTCTCTCTCTCTCTCTCTCTATCAGCCTCGCTCATTCCTCCGCCCTCATCCGTCCGTCTCGGTATATTTCTCACCTTCCCCTTCTCTTCCCCTTCACCTGTCCGACCGTCCCCCTTCATCTCTCACTTTCTCACCTGCCTCTCCATCCATCTCCCGCTGTCCCCGCTGTGCCTCTCTGTCAGTTTCACCTTCCCTCTCTCTCTCTCTCTTTCCATTTCTCCCTGGCTTTCCCCGTGCTCGCTTGCCCATCGCATTGATTGTCGTTCCCTAAATAGCTCAGGGGTTGCAGTTGGTGGCGGCGAGGGGCTGTCGAGGAAATCCATATGGAGTCTTTGTGAGTGTGTGTGTGTGTATTATAAAACCTCAAATCTGGGGCAAAGCAGTGTGTGGACGAAATACCCCCCTCCACACACACACACACACACACACACACACACACACACACACCTCGTTCCCCTCAGCTCCCTTCTCCCACCTCCATATCTCATTTGTTTAAGGAGGGTGTAGTGAGGGAGTGCACCTGATGTTGCAGTTTGAGCTGCCACAGATTTCCCTCTGACCCACCTACAGTAGTTACTGTAGCACTGACCTGCTGAGAAAGTAGATCCTTGGCTTCGGGGAAACACACACACAAACCGCTCCTGGCCTTAAAACTCTCCTCATCCCCAAAAGGGATACAAGCGGAGAGGAAGATATGATTTGATGATATGATTACATTTAAGTTTCATTTATTAATAGGCCGCTCTTGACTGATGCTTGACAAATCGTTCTCTCGCCGACAATTACGCAGCGCTCCGGTCGACTGCGATTACATAAGAAGAAGGTTCCCTCTCTCCTTCTCTTGCTGTTTTTCTTCTTCTTTCTCTCCGTCTCTTTTCCCCCCTCGCACCCTCCCTCCATCATTTACCCCTCTCTCCTTGCCCTCGTTCCTCCCCTCCCTCCTTCTCTCTCTCTGTCTTTCCTCCTCCCCTCTCTCCCCTCTATCCCTGTGGGGTTTCTCCAGCAGCTGTCAGGCAGTAGTGTGAGCACAAGGGGAGATGATCTATGGGCTTCTACACAGGAGCAATTAGCCAAAAGAGATTCAGAGGAGAGAGCGAGAGAGATAGGGAGATAGAGAAAAGGGGAGGGGTGGGGTGGGGGGGTGATGACGAGTATGAGAGGTGGAGAGACAGGAAGAGACAGGGCGAAGAAAGAGAAACAAGACTAGAGAGAAGTAGGGAAGAGAGCTAAGGAGCGGCGGAGAAACAGCGAGGCGGCATATGGAAAGGATTCAGAGAGGAATGGAGACTTTTCTTTCTGTTCCTTTAGCGGAGGTTCAGGGCACAGAGGAGGGAAAGAGGTAAAGACAGACGGATGACGCTCTCCTAGAGGTTATGGGGAAGAAAAGTTTGCAAAGAGTGAAGGAAATAAATAGATCGGGGAACAGAGGGATGGATTGGTGGGATTCCAAGGGTTGAGAGGAGACGAAGAGTAATTAGGCGGAGAGATCCAAAACGGTAGGAGGGATATAAAGAACAGCTGGGAGGGAGGAGGGAGGGGGGCGAGGAGGATTGGGAGGGGCGTGAAGGCTGATAGAGGAAGCGAGCAAGGGAAGGAGGGATTGAGGAAGGGAAGGAGGAAGGCAGCAAGGGAAGGAGGGAGGGAGGAAAGGAGGAACAGAGGGAGGGAGGCAGGGAAAGCAGGACAGAAGAAGGGAGGAAGAGAAGGAGGTGTAGAGGGAAGGAGGGAAGGAAGGAAGGAAGGAAGCAAGGAAGGATCTTGGGAAAAAGGACAGGAATGATAAAGGTGACGGCATTCCCCTTCTTTGTCAATCAGTGACAAATAGCACCTCCTTGTGCCAATCCGAGCATCTGAGATATCATTTGTCACAAACAAACAAATGAACAAACAAGCAAATAAAGACCCATCCACACTCCTCCCCCCTTGCTGAAATCTTTCAAAAACAAGAGGAGGGAGTGGAAAAAAGGGGTTGGATAGAATTGCTATGAATACACACACAAGTGGCAAGTGATAGAAGGATGGGAGTGTACCTTGTCTTATTTTAACTTTTCTTCCCTTTGCTTTATGATTATTCAAACCTGTCTGCAACCCTCCCTGCCCCAAATCAGTCTAGTGCTTGGATCCAATCTGTCCTGTTACAGAGTAAGGAGCTTCCAGATGGGGGACTATGTATTCTTCTTGTGTGTGTGTGTGTGTGTGCGTGCAGTCTGCTGAAATTTGATAAGCAGTCCAAGCTGCACCACAAATCAGGGTTACCTCACATCCCCTCGCCTCCCCTCCTCACACAAACACACACACACACACACACACACACACACACACACACATAATATATATCGATTCAACCCAGCCGAAGTAATCCACTGTCAAATATACTGTGTATTGTACTGTAAACATTAGTTTTCTGTCGGGCCCGCTCAGCACCAGCCTCTCCTGCCACTAGACAGGCTGCAGGCCCTCGCCTCGGGTCCTCGGGTCCCTGGGAGGCCAGCGGTCCTGTCGCTCCGTCTCTGCTTACCCGGAGCCTGGAGGGGCCCCGCGTCTGACAGCCGGTCCCAACGCTCCGACCCGCTCTGACCATCTGTCTGGGCCACGCACAGTAATACTGCTGACAACACATTCTCTGGGTTCTTTCATTTTTTTGTGTCTTTTATGAGCGAGTGCAGCTCACTGTCATTGTGGTTTTATTCGTTTATGGTGACTGTTTTTGGTGGGGGAGGTGGCGGCTGCAGGTTTTTACTCTCCACTACTGCATCATCTGAGGGTATCTGCACTTCCGTCCCGTCAAGCCGCTCAAAACCGAAGCCTCTGACTCGAATCTCGAATTCTCAGCGAGTGCCAGCGAGCGTGGCGATGCGATTGTGGCTCGGTGAATGGGATTATGAAAAGGAGCGTGTCGCTAATTCCTCTTGAGGGACACATACAAGGGTTTTGTTCTGAGCGGCTGTATTCCCAGTTCAAATCTGCGGCGGTTTCCTCTGACAAAGCCTGACATACAACATAAAACAATTAAACATCGGTGGCTGGTGGAAAAAGGAATTATCGATGCAGAAAATTGATTTTTGTAATGAAATGTAATTGAAACAAGTCATTTTGTGGGGTGTCTCAAGCAATGATTATACTCCGGCTCTTGTCGCTTTGTGCGTTTGTGTTTGTTAGCGTGTGATTGAGGGTGTGTGTGTGCGTGCGTGTGCCTGTGTGTGTGTGTGTGTGTGTGTGGGTGGGGACTTGGAGGATGTTATGTAATTTAGGTGTTGTGCTGAGCAGCAGGTTTGACTCCTTATCAAATTACAGCTGTCCACACACACACACACACACACAATACAGATTTTACCAAGCCAAAGTAGTCCACTGTCGGATGTACTGTGTGTTGTACTGTAAACATTAGCTTTCTATCAGCACAGCTCAGCACCATCCTCCCCCTCTGTAAGCTGGCACTGTGTGTATGCGTGGGTGTGTGTGTGTGTGGGGGTGGTTGTTTGTGTGTGTGTTTGTGCGGTTGTGGGTGTGTGTTTGTGTGTTAATAGATGGATCCAGGTGTAAACAGCTGGTCCACTTCAACAGGGTACTCATTTAGAAGTAGACACAAATAGGCCAATTAATTGTGATAGACTTCAGTGCTAATGCGATTCTTTTCTCACTGTCATCACTCTCTTACTCCAGCACATTCCACATTGATCTCACTCTTCACTTCACGCTTTACCAAACTTTCTCCTTAACACGTAACCTCTCCTTACTGTAACTCTCGCAGTGGAGGCACCGTGAATTCAGTGTCACTTTCTTTGATACAGACAGTGAGTAATGTTTTTCAAAGGAAGGCAGTTTAACTTGCAGATAAAACCACCATTTATGGAGGCAAATGACCTTCGTGCTGCAGCCCACACAGGCCTTCATCAGCTGAGGATCCCATCAGCCGCGGTGTCCTTCTGCTGAAAGGTCATTTCTTAGCCCTGATGGCAAACAAGCGCCGATTCAGTGTAACAAGCAGGGAGGCGCTCCTTGAGCTGTTGAATTTGTTTACATTCTTATTATCTGAAGGTGTATAAAGCAGTTGGCGGTAGCCCAGAGGTTACAGAAGTGGGCTAGTGACCAGAAGGTACAGCTTTCCCTGCTAGCTGGGTGAAAATCTGGGTGAGGAATGTGAATGAGAAACACTCTTTCCTCCTTCAACAGCTACCACTGAAGTGCCCTTGAGCAAGGTACTTCACCACAATTGCTCCAATAGAGCTGCTCAGTGGCAAAATGTGCTCAACCAATCACTGGATAAAGACATTTTTAAAAAACATAACTTCCCTTAGTAATCTTAATCTATGGCATTTATACTGTGCTTTGCCAGATGAGTGACATGCCATAGAGCAACGGTTCTCAAAATGGGGTCCGGGGACCTTCAGGGGTCCTTGAAGGAGTTCCAGGGGGTCCCCGGAAAAATGAGGAATAATTTAATATCCCTGTAGTTGAATTCACTAGAAATTATCCCAATCAGAGACTGACTATTCTAGTCAAAGGTTTCACTCTGACCACTTTCATCTCCTTGTGTACAGTGTGAACAGCCTTGCAATTCAATACTAAATCAACAAAAATCTTCCCATGTGAGTCCCTGGGGCAAAATCCTATCAAATGGGTCATCCATGTCCCTAATGTGTTTCTATCTATGGATTCATGACATGAAAACATTTGAGAACTCCTGCCATAGAGAATAAAATCATCTCTACCTCTACTTCATTCTGTATGTTGATTCCTTTCCTCCTTATTTAGTTCAGTCAACTTATTGCCTTTGACTTTTTTTACTATGCCTCCTCCTCCTCCTGCAGACAGCAACTTCATCCTGGCCAATGCTCAGGTGTCCCAGGGCTTCCCCATCGTCTACTGCTCCGATGGCTTCTGCGAGCTCACAGGCTTCTCGCGGGCCGAGGTCATGCAGAAGAGCTGCGCCTGTAAGTTCCTGTACGGGCCCGAGACCAGCGACAGCATCATCCTCAGCATCGACGACGCGCTGGAGGAGCGCAAGGAGTTCAAGGACGAGATCATGTTCTACAAGAAGACGGGTGAGCTGCGGAAAGTCAACGGGATTCACAAAGTTCACAGAGTCTCAGTTGTTACCTCAGTTCCCTTAATTTTACTTCCTTGCTCTGCTTTGCGCTACTCTGTCCCTTTCTTTTGCTTTCCTTGGCTTTCCTTTCCTTTCCTTTCCTTTCCTTTCCTTCAATATCAATATGCCTAGTCACAATACCTTGACCACTTAGCAGTAAAGGGTTGGAGACAAGGAAAGTAGACAAGTACAGAAAGCCATTACAGTGCACAGCCAGAGTTTAAGAGTCATTACCATGTGGGTCTTTGCCTATGTATTTCTTTAAATGGATGGTGATTTTCTCTGTGGCTATTTCTGAAGAGGCCCCATTTAAATTGGCATAGATGGAGCCATGGATGGATGGAGCAACGGGTGGAAGGGATGAATGGATAGGTCTTTTCAGCGGCCCGCTCTCATTAAAAGGCGATTAAACAAAGCCATCAGTCAGGAACGTACCCCAATCATTATTTAACACTGAGACACATTAAACTTTCATAGCAGTCATCTCAGTGACTCTCTCACCCCGTCTCCTTCAACTCCACTGAGCCCAGCAGCGAGCTGCGGTGTGGTATAGTTTGGGTTGTGTCTCTGCTGATTAGCCAGCTGGCCAATGATCAAAACGGATTTGAAAATAATGAGCGCGTCTCACACACGCCCACACATAGATTTCCAGAAAACCATAACATGGACATCAATGGACATGTGCTTTCTGTGATGTGTGATTGTGCCATGCCTCCATGCATGGCAATGGCAGGGTTCACTTTACTCAGTTTCTCAGATTTACAAAAAATATGTTATGGTATTTGTTTTACTGCACTAAATACCATTCATGTTGTAGGACTTAAGTGTTGATTTTGTTTTTATTTTGTGAATTAAGTCTTGCAACAAATGCATCTATTTGTTAGTGAAATTCTCAGCTGTTGCTCTGTCACAAGTCATAGTTTCACTTGATATATCAATTGCTTTCTAATTTGTGCACAAGTCAAACAAGCACCAGGATAGTTTATGATATATTCTTCTGAAATGATTCGGTGCAGACAGATTGGTACAGACAGTGTGCAGGTTGTGTCAGATATTGTGCTCCTTTCCTATAATTCTTCACCCAAGTGCTGGTTCTGTAATGCAGATTTAACAAGAGCTTTGAACGGGTAATTATTGAAATAGAAAAAGCTTTTTTTTTTCTTCCACGGGAGACAGGAAACGTTTTAAATAGAATTCACAAGCGTTTATCCTCTCTGTCACAGCGTGCAGCGAGCTGTGGGCCGGTCTGACCAGGTTATGAAACACGGCTGGCTGGCTCAGCCCAGTTCAGAACGTCAGTGTAGACACAGCCGGGCTAAAACCTGGCCATCAGAAACGACACTTTTCTATCGCTGTCTCCTCCTTTTCTTCTCATTCTCCGCTGCTTTCTATCCTTTACTTTTCTCTCTCTCTGTCTGCCACACCTTTTTCCTCACTCTGCTCTCCCTTTTCTCCCACCTCTCCTTGCTCCTCTCTCAGTATTTCGAGATCATACAGTGTTCTGTCGGTTTCTCTGTCTGTCTGCCATGCCCGTCTCTCTCTCTCTCTCTCTCTCTCTTTCTCCCTCCCTCTGTCTTTTCATGCTGTCTCATCCCTTCCTCTCCGTCTGTCACAGCAGAGTCCTGAAAATAGACACCGCTGATTGACTCAGTTCATCCTCCGTCTGTCTGCCTGAGAAAAGAGAAAGCTGCGTGCTCGCAATCAGGAGCACTCTTTCTCTCACTGTGTGTTTGATGTTGTTGCCCTGTCTCGCAGGCATGCACATATGCACGCGCGCTCACACACACACACACACACACACACACACACACACACACACACACAGTGATTGAGTCATCACCAGGCAGATTTAGTGAGTGGGAGTGACGGGAGGGAACTCCGTGGGAATTCCCTCTTCATCAGCAATTCAACTCTGCTGAAGCTCATTCATACGCGCTCTACTCATTCAGCTGCTGAAATGAAGGGTGGAACATACTCTGTACATTAGAAACCTTCATCTTGACATAGTTTGCATGCTGCAAAACAATTAGAGACCCAGAGAGAGAGAAAGGGAAAGGGAGAAGAAATTAAGTTTGGGAGAGGTTGAAGAAAATTCCTCCTACCTTTGAAGAAATCATCAGATAATACGATTTTAACACTTAATCTGATCACTGGTGGGATAATTTGGCTGATTATTTTGACATTAAAACAAAAGAGGTACATTTGCTGACATTGACATCAGTTTTGAGTTATTTGGATAACAGAGACAGAGAAAAGATAGAATTATTTTCACATGCTTGCACAGGTATGTATGCCCAGGTATGATATGAAAGTGTAATAAAGCATGATAAATGGTAGAAGTGGTAAGTGGTATTGCCATTCCAGGTGCTTTTTTTAACCAAAAAATCTTATGACCACAACATAAGTCAATAAATCAAGAGCTTATCCAGCTGATAAAATAATGAGCACAAGCACACAAACACTGATGCAAGCACACACACACATACACACACATACTGACCTGGAGACCTTCTGAAAGGCAATCTATTTCTTTGTATACATTTACACCAGGAGATTTGGCCCGGGTTCATCTCTTGCTGTGCCTGGGGAATAGTGACTTGGTCTATTTAAAGGCTCCGCTCCTCCCAAGGGATTTCCTACTGTAGATACTAATAACACTCCTTCTGGGATTTCTGTTGAACTGTTGCCCCATGCATGCACACACACTCACACACACACACACACACACACACACACACACACACACACACACACACATTGTAAATCCATTCTGAGTAGAGTTAGCGTATAATCTAAATGTAGGAAACAGTACATTTATGTGATTTGTATATATAAATATGGGATTTTGTGGGCATGTGTCTGTGTGTGTGTCTGTGTGTGTGTGTGTGTGTGTGTGTGTGCTCCCTTCCAGCGGCATTGTTCTGGTGCCTGTTGGACATCGTGCCCATTAAGAACGAGAAGGGAGATGTGGTGCTCTTTCTGGCTTCCTTTAAGGACATCACCGACACTAAAGCCAAAGCCATCCACGAGGACAAGCGAGATGGTCAGTATATGCATGCATGTGTGTGTGTGCCTGTGTGTTGTTGTTGCTGAATGGATTGCTCACGGTTTACAGCTTTTTCTCTGTGTAACTGACCATAAAGAAAGAATGTGAGAAGGAAGGATTTTGTGCTAAATGAGGGAAATGGTGAAGTATGTTGACTTAACTACAACAAACCAGCAAAAGTGTCTCCAAAATCAACCCTCAATATACGTGGTAAAAAACAAAAGCTGTACCATTGCCATTTTGTTTAAGCTGGTTGTAGCTTCTGTAGCTCTGACAAAAGGCTAATAGGACAGATAGTGAGGACAGATTACCTTACCATTGTTTCATTCTTCCTTTAACTTAAGTGCTTAAAGTCACAATGAAACTGCATTTGAGGGCATCTTGCTTCCTTAATGTAATGTATTTTCTGTTGAAACAGGATTTTGGGGCAGGATCATTCAAAAGTGTCATCAGTTAGGGAGAAAAGGGCAGTTTTAGTTGATGGGAGGGGCGGAGGGGCGGAGGGGCGGGATTGTTCAAAAACCTGTGATGGTTTTATTGGTTGGAATTGTAATGTACGCCTCCTTGTGCACGATGAAGTCACCACTAAATAGATTTTCTGTTTTCCATGAAATGAAAGTAATGAGATTCATACCATACAAATTGATAGTTAGGATGGGCTAAAAAGGCAAAAAAAAAAGTCCTTTTTCATTTCAGTGTGACTTTAAGTTATTTTCACACCCACTCAAACAGCTGCTCAGTACTGTAGGTATCTGGTATTTGTGCTGAATAGATGGCTGACAGGTTTGTTTATGGTGATTCAGTTCAGTGATGTAGTTCTCAAAATGTACAGTAGACTTAGTCAGTATAGGGAGGCTGAAGCAGGATTGTGATATCAATTCATGATGACACAACTTCATAATATTCATGATCATAGTTCATTTATCTCATTAGAAATCTCATACTGATTGCAAGGGTTAAAGGAGCTGCAGCCCAACACTAGTGCTGTAGCACTGACTGTGTTTACTTGCAGGTAGAGAGTGTGTGAGTGCGGGGAACTGTGGAGTCATCAGCTTGTTTTCTCCTCCCTAATCTTTGTTAGAACTTCACCTCACGTCTGCCCCTCCAGAATTTTAATTATGTTCATTACTGTAAATACAGAGAACAACTAAAGGGAGACAAAGTAGCTAATTTTGCTCTCGAAATCAATTTCTTCAAAGGCTGCCTTTAAGGACATCGCCTAAGCTAAAACCAAAGGCAGCAAAGAAAGCAAGAGGGAAGGTCAGTGTGTTTGTGTGTGTGTGTTTGTGTGTGTATGTATGTGTGTGTGTGTCTGTCTGTGTGAAGTCAGCAGACTGACTGTTCTCATCTCACGTCTGCCCCTCCTGGATTTGCCTAATTACTCTCATTATTGTAAATAACGGAGAACAGGAAACAGAAAGCATTGTTATTTTTGCCCACATAATGAAGTGCTTTCCATAGCAAAGGAAAGGCTGATGCAGCGTGCTTTTAGACAGAGATGAACGCCTCGCCGTAATGGCTTTGGGTCTGACAAGCTCTTTTAAATGGGAGTATGCATGGTAATTCTCACAAACATTTGCATTTTGATGCCGTTTTCGGTGCGGAGGCACAAGGTGTGTCGGTGTGTGTTTGCGTGTTTGAGCCGGCGCAGCAGTGGCACAATGGGGCATTTCACTCCATGGAGGGGGAAGCCTTTCAAGGACGGACAGGCACACAGTGACACACACCTCAGATGCAACCCAGTTAGCTCTCTCTCTGCATGCACCCCACACTGACTGGACAATGTGCACAGAAGAGGGAAGCCCAGTTTTTGTCAGCAGCTCTTCTCCTCTCCTCTCCTCTCCTCTCCTCTCCTCTCCTCTCCTCTCCTCTCCTCTCCTCTCCTCTCCTCTCCTCTCTTCTCCTCTCCTCTCCTCTCCTCTCCCCTCCTCTCCTCTCAATCCATTGGTTTTAATCTATCTAATTACTCTGGCCTTTCTCTGTTCTGTCTTACTTACTCTGTCACAAATGTTCTCTTCTCTCTCTGCATAATCTGTTTCACCCCCCTCCTCTCTCTTTCTCTCTTGCTCTCCACTTCTTTTTAGGCTTTCTGTCCTTCCCCGTCTTTTTGCCAAACATTTCCTGATTTGTCTGTCCTTTCCTCCCCCCCCTCTCTCTCTCTCTCTCTCTCTCTTTCAGCTCTATTTCCAATTGTTTCCCTTCATCTACCCCAGCTGCTTTTATCTGTCCGTTCCCACCTCCTCAATTTGCCCTACCTATGCACCCCCCCCCCCCCCCCCCCACACACACACACACACACACACACACACACACACACGATCTCCCACCATGGCTATAAAAGCGAAGGGAAATTCATTAGATCTAAAAATAAGCGTGTCTCTGTCTCTGTGCTCCTGCCGTGTCGCGTCCCCCAAGGCTGCGCTGCGTTATGGATGGGCCCTGTCTGTTCGCCTCATCTGGGGTCCGTACGCACGCACACACACGCACGCCCATGCACGTACACGCACACATCCCACCAAACACACACACACACACACACACACTTTCCGAGGACACTCAGAAGCAGTTATCGCTTCTATTCTCTGGTCCTGTTATTGGCGTTATCCCCCCCGAGCCAATCTGGCTTTAGTCCTTTGCTGTGCGTTTGCAACAGTGAGAATGGGGCTCCGAACCCAGCAGCAATAAAGTGCCTTCTTCCATTACCCAGCTCCTCAATCTGAACACATCACTCCTGCGCTTTTTACTTTATCTACTGCACTGCACTGGGAAGAAACACACTCACACACACAAACCTACCTCAGCAGCAATCTACCATAACAAATACTTAACCACCTATCTGCCCCAGTCGCGACTTATCAAAGCCGAAAATTGTCCTGTTTTGCTGGAGATAGTGTTTACGCGGTAAGACATCATCAACCAATACGTACGGCTGAATAATATGAATCAAAACAGGTAACAAATGTTCTTTGACATTTACAAAAGCAAAATGACAATAAATACCCAGGTATTTTTTTTTTACTTCACTCAGAAATTGTGCAATTTACTGGGAAATGACAAAGTCTTGCTGTTACATATTCATTTTTTCCTTTCCAGGATAGAATATTAAGTATTTCATCAAGCATAATGACAGATTTAGTCATCAGGAGTTAACCTAGGGGGGTAAAGTATTGTAGGGGGAGGTTGCACAATAACTGCATGTGCGTGTGTGTGTGTGCGTGTGTGTGTGTGTGTGCGTGTTTTCAGAGCGCCGGCGGGGCAGGGTGAAGGCAGGCTCTCCATTCAGCTCAGCTCGCCTGCGGAGCAGCACCGTCCTCTACCACATCTCTGGTCACCTCCACAGCAGGGAGAAGAAGAGCAAGATTAAACTCAACAAGGTACCACCAGACACTACAGCCCGTCCCTGAGCGCAGAACAGGCAGAGTTAACATCATTATCGTTTAAAGACAACATGAAATGGCAGGTCTTCCATAACTCAACGTATTTCTGGTAAACAAAAACAAAAGAGAAGAACTCTTTCAAACGTGGGTGGGGGTGGACCATAGCAAACATGGAAAGTGACTGAGAAGAACTGGAGAGCGCTGGCCTCCTCTTGAGTTGGAGCAGGCAGAAGTGCAGGACGCCATGGCAGAATAGTTTGTCCCCAGTATTACCATTTGTGTCACTTTGAAAGTTGCAGGTTTTATACGACAGGGGATTGTTGAAATTATTTATATTATTGGCTGGAATTTCTATGTACACATTTTTTTTTTTTTAACATTTTTTGGCATTCCTTGTTGTATATGTTAGGGCATGGAAAATTAGCAAACAAGATGAAAAAGTAATTTTTCACTTGATTTTGTCCATCAAAATTAGACAAAATGAAGTGGAGAGGCTGAAGACTCTTGAACAATCTGGGTCTAGTGGCACCACAGGTGCTGTCTATCAAAGAGCACTTTACATGGGCAAGAATATGCTGTATGCTTTAGTAACTGATAAATGAATGTACATGCAAGTTTGTGTAGCATAGGTTTCATCCCAGCTGTTTGATAAAGCGGCATTCTGCTGTCTCTGAGGCCACGGCCACACTGATCCGTTGTGTCTGTCCGTCTCCGTTCATTTCAATTCATTTTCAATGAGAGCTGTCCGTTGTCTTGTCAGATTTCCGTCCGTTTTGACGGACAGAAAGTTCAACCCAGTTGGACTTTTTCTGGACGGACGGATTCATCACAGTCCGTTTAGCAAATATGAGACGTTCCTACTGTTTTTTTTTTAAATCGGCGAACACGTTGACGTTCCAAAACAAAACAGCCCAACGGACAGAAATGTATCCGTCAGTAATTCTGTCCGTTTTCTGATGGATCAGTGTGGCTAACGTTAGAGCAGAGTGTGTTACCATGGCGACGTAACAAACCTTGTTGTTTTTTAGTTTTTGTTAATACTTTGCAAAAGCTATCATACATTATTTAGCTAGGTTAGCTAGGTTATCAGTTCTACACTAGCAAAGATTTATTTTGGTTGAAAACAGCAAGATGGTAAGTATGAATTTCTAAGAAAAACATTTTCATGTTCTAACCCTTTCAAATGTTTAGTATAAGGACTGAGGACAGCAAAGGGAATAGTTATTTTTTATGATATCTCCATATTATCATGTCTAACGTTACTGCTAATACTGCTAGCACTCACCAGGAAACCTAAGTAGTTAATGCTAAACTGGAAGTGAGTTTTCTGTGCTTTTCCTTGAGCTTGAGTTAGCATTATTTGTTTGCTAGCACAGCGCAGTGGCTAACCATCTAAGCTAACAGAACAATTTGTGTAACGTTAGTCTTTGTGAATGGACTGCTAAACAATGAACATGTGTGAAAGGTTAGTGATTGCTTACTGATGAGATACTTCCAGGGCTGATACTTCACCTTTCAGATACCAATGTGTTCAACTTTGCAAACTTAACATTTGTTATTAGTACAGAATTAAAATGTGTTGTTCTTATTTAACCATGCCCAAAACCTTACTGTGACCGTAACAACATGGTTTTAGTCTCCTAACCTTAACAAAACTTGTAGTTGCCTAAACTTAACCCCAACTATAACCCTATAACCTTAGCTGAAGTTGTTTTAGTTGCCTAAATGTAGACTTTAGCTAACCGTTTTACATTACAAATAGGTGAAAATTGTCAGTCTAATTCATGCTATTGTCACATAATCCAATTCGTGGTGCAGTAAAATTCGCATACTGTTTCAGAGTGATTTTATGTGACTGTGTTTTACAGTTAGTCTACTACACAAACAATAACACTGACTTTGAGACAGCAATATTTATCTCTCTCTAAACCAAGCCAAAGCCAAGTGCAAAGGTCAGCTAGTGTTACTATGCGTCTTGGTCAGAAAACAAAGCATGGGTACTGTAACAAACCAAGAAGCTTATTTTCGTGGCTCTTGTTGTATTTTTTAAATCAGGCAGAGCAAATTGTTGCATCAGGTGTTTGATTGACATTTTAATTTGTTTATTTCCTAGTAACTTATGTAGACCATTAACTGTTGACACAACTTCCATGCTTTCCGCCATATTATTCTGATGACATGCCCTCAAAATATTGTGGGCAACTCAGGTATCATGGAAAATTAATAGTCTAGAAGCTAGTAACAGTCTGGCGTTCCCATTCATAATTACTATTTTATTGGGTCTTGACATTTAAAAAAAATATTTTGCTGTTTATAAAACAATAAATAGTCATTAAATGACTAAAATGATTACATTTCATAATTCTATCTGTAATCAATGAATAAATTAGGTTACTGATTTTATAAATTGATTTGCAAAAGTCAGTCCACAACTTCTGTCCTGTTTTCTCATCCTTTCCCATCCAGAATGTGTTTGGGGACCCCCCTGCTCTGCCGGAGTACAAGGTAGCAGACGCCAAGAAGTCCAAGTTCATCTTGCTTCACTACAGCACGTTCAAGGCCGGCTGGGACTGGCTGATTCTGCTGGCTACATTTTATGTTGCTGTGACAGTGCCCTACAATGTGTGTTTCATCGGCGATGATGACCTGACCCGCAGCACTACTGTCAGTGATATCGCCGTGGAGATACTGTTTATCATAGGTTGGTTGCACAGTTGCAGGAGGGGGGACTGTATTGTGGGACTGAACATGTATATAGATATTAACAGGGTTAAGGCTTGCAGCATGACAAATTAAATTGTCATACTGTGTGTGTTTTGGGGTTGGAGGGGTGTCTTGTAGGTGCGCAGTGTGAATTGTCAAGCCTTAACCCTAACATTTACATAAACCCATCTTCTAACTCTGGTTGTCTGTCTATCTTTCTCTTCATCTACCAGACATTGTATTCAATTTTCGCACCACTTACGTCAGCAAGTCGGGCCAGGTGATCTTTGACGCTCGGCTGATCTGCATCCACTACCTGACCACGTGGTTCATCATCGACCTGGTGGCCGCATTGCCCTTTGACCTGCTCTATGCCTTCAAAGTCAGCGTGGTGAGTAGCTATCAGCAAGTTGCTTAACCCAGTGGGTTCAATATAGAACTTAATCGATGAGCTAAGTCTGCGCAAAAAAGGAATAGAAAGACAGAAAGAAAGAAAGAAAGAACATATGCAACTGTTTGTGCTATAGAATGTGTCTTTGAATATGACTGTAAAATGCAGTGTCTCATATTTGATGGATTGGCCAATACAGGAGATCCAATATGTAATCCTGTCAACACAGCGGGGCAGCGTGCAGCGCAGCACCTCCAACACATTTGACATTTCATAAGAATGGATCGCATGGATTGTTTGCAGCGCCGCTCAAGCGCCTCTTTGATTCTCTGTGTATTGATTTCATATACTGTACAAGGGCTGAGGAAACAATCAAAGTGGTATCATTAGAACCTTTTTCTGTTCTGCTAAAGTCAAATACATGGTCCCCTTAAGAATAGTTGCATGAGGGAAGAAACAGAGATCTAGAGCAATTAGGTAGACCTCCCTGTCTTGTCCCCGGCTGAATGATATTACCCAACGGAAGCGCTGCACTGTTGGGAGGTTTTGATTGGTTGCTCAACGTTTTTAGATTTTGCTTCTCTGGCCTCTAATTGGGAGAAAGAGATTGTCTGACTGTGCTTTGCGCTGCTGTTTACTTTGGGTCAACCAATGTAACTCAAATCAAATGGGTCCATTATACTGGATGGATACACACAAACATCTAATCTAGCAATGCATGAATGAGAGTGCGCGTGCGCACATGCACACACACACACACACACACACACACACACACACACACACACACACGATCCTTGTATAGGTAGAACAACAGGAAATCAAACTGCTCCACTGGGGCTAATTTAAACCAGGCTGTGATAGATTATAGAAAGAGAAGAGAAATAAAGGACACAGGTGAAAAACGAGGCAAGATAGAAGATTGAAAAGAGTAACCAGAATTGTAGAGAAAGCTATGAAGGATGAAAAGAACGAGCGAAAGACTGAGAGAGAGGTGAGAGATAGGGAGACAGAGAGCAGGAGGGATGGCGAACTGGAAGAAAGAAAAAAAAAAGTCCTGTGAAAGAAAGTGTGAGCGAAAAAAGGAATAGATGGTGTGTGATACGGCGGAGGGGAGGGCTGGGTGTCGGCGCAGTGACAGGGCGCTCCAGGCGAAGGGGCCTGTTTGGTTCCAGACTCTATTAATGGAAATACCAAGCGCTCCCAGCGGATCGGGGGTTTGGGTGCACGGCCACTGGGCCACAAGTTCCCCCACCGCCGGGGGAGAGCAGGAATGGCCGGTAATTGCTGAGTGTTCAGCGCGATGTCCCCTCTAAGGACGAAGCATTCAGACTGACGTCCCCTTTGAGGACGCAAGCCATCTTTCACCAAAATGAGCCAAGGGGCCCCGGCAATATCCCCTGCCCGCCTCTCTCTTTCTCTCTTTCTCTTTGTTATATATTTCTGTCTGTATTTTTGCCTCGTTTTGCAGTCTGTAAAATGTTCCCACTTCCCAATATATCGCCCGACCATCTTTTCCTTTTCTTTTCTTTTCTTCCTCCCTACCCTCAAACTCGACCATGCTTTCCTTTTACTTTACACCTGTCTTACCGTTCCTGTTTCCTCCATTCATCCCCTCCGCTTCTCCACTTTCTTTTCCACTTCTATTCTTCACTTGATTCATTTTGGTTCTTTTTTGTTGCTCTTGTGTTTATTTGTTTCTTTTATTTGTTTTAAGGTGAGATGTAAGCCCCTTGGGTTTTCACCTGCAAATATTAGTAATTCCCTTCTTCCTGTTTTTTTCATCATTATCACTGTATTTTTTATCACTACACTTTTATGTTTTATAATATTATAAGTATAATATTAATAATAGTATATATAAGTAAAGTAAACTAAACTGGCTGACCTTTCCCCTATACTTAATACTGTACCCGTCAATTCCATCTATCATATTTTCAAGAGCTTGTTGCGTAAGATCATCTACCTAAAAAGGTCAGCAGTAAGATGATGATGAAAGCAGCAATCTCCGCTGGTGATAGCGGCATTACACCAGGGCCAAAGGCAGTTCATATTGTTATTAATACTTTACTGCTACAATGGTTATTAAGGCTCCTGTGAATATGTCTCTCGGGCCCAGAGGCCTAGTTGATATCTGGGTACCGCAGAGCACAGCGTGACTCGTGCTTATTGGTCTGATCCTACTGCATCGATAGAAAAAAAAGCCAAACACAGCACAAGCCAATCAGCTCTTGTGATTGGCTCGCAGGGCTAAAGGTGTGGCCGCGGGGCGAGAGATAATGAACACCTCTGCACACACGCGCGGTCTCATGTGTACACATACTGCCTTAAAAGCCGAAGGAAAGCCAGGTAGCAAAATGTAAATTTCACACCTGATGAGCTGAGAAAATGGAAATGTGAATGGCAACTGCAAGGAGGGGTGAGACGAGCGTGGCAGAGGGAGAAGTTGAGGGGGAGAAAGTGGCGGGCGGTTTGTGTGAGTTATTGCTTGTATTGCTTACTGCTTACGCTGCCGGTGGAGAATGGGATGTGACGAGGCTCGCTCGCCCGCTCCATAGGTGGGATGTGGGGTGGTGATAGATGGAGGAGAGGAGACGGAGCTTCTCCCCAGGGCCTGGCGGGAGGTTTCATCATACCTCATGCTGTACCACTTCTCTATTTCTCACAGTGCAGAGTGTAAAAAAAACAACATAAAGCATACATAACTGGAGACGCATGCAGGGGCCGCTCTGATAGGGGGTTGTCCACACATCTCTTCCTCTTTCAAGCGCTCTTTTCTTCTCTATCATGTGATTGTGTGATTCATCTCTCTCTCTCTTCCTTTCTCACTCACACACACTCTCTCCCTCTCTGCTTTCTTCAGCATCCTTTTGTTGCCTGTGTCCCACACCCTCCCTGTTTTTATTCCAGTTATAGGATGTATACCTTTTCTGTCCCACTTTCTGCCCCTCCCCCTCCTCCTCACACACACACGCACACGCACGCACGCACACACACGACACAGACACTCTCAACACACAGACTTGTGGAAAGGTTACAAATATCCTCTGTGTCCTACATGGTTCTAAATAATAGTCTGGCCTGGTGTGTGTTTGTGTGTGTGTGTCTGTGTGTGTGTGTGTGTGCGTGTGTGTGTGTGTGTGTGTGTGTGTGTATCTCCGATGGGGATACGTGGCGGCAAGCCCCATATGATAGACTGCTGTTGGAGATTGCCTGAGGAGCAGGTGCACAATAGATGACATTCACAGCACCTCCACAGCACAGGAATCTGGGAAAGGTGCAAAAGGGAACTTTACATTGTATGTGTTTGTGTGTGTGTGTGTGTGTGTGTGTGTGTGTGGGTGAGTCGAGGGAAGCGGACGGCTCTGGGTGAAGGCAGTTGAGTGCGTGAGGGATAGAGGGAGCGAAAGAAAAAAGGACAGAGAGAATGAGTGAAAGAAAGCTGGAAGAGAGAAATAGAGGGTGAGGATGGGAGGTCAAAAAAACAAAAACAAAAACACACCTGTGAGGAAGCATGTGATTGCTCTAATGGGCATGTTTGTACATTCGAGGATCCTTCATCAGGAAATCTGCATATAGATCAGATTGTAGAAATTTTTACAAGCGTTTTCCAGGCTCTAATTATAGAATCTGAGAGCAGTTGAACAGCTTGTGGTGTTTTACATGGGAAAGTGGGGTGGGGGGTAGATAGGACATGAATCCTGGGGAAGGGCTTTTTGTTACCTTAGGCAGTGCTGCGTATGCATATGTGCGTGTGTGTGTGTGTTTGTGTGTGTTAAACAGTCTCGCGTTTATCACTCCTCCCCTGAGCTTCCCTGTCTGTAAAAAGGAGACAACAGCAGACTGTTCCTCACTTTCATAGCATTGTTAAATACATGCCTGCCTGTTCAGACGTTCCTCTCTGAGAATGACTGCTATCTCTCTCTCTCTCTGTCTCTCTCTCCCTCTATCTATCTCTATCTGTCTGACATTGCCCTCAGCGGAACACCCTCAAATGTCAGGAAATAAAAGGGAGATTATGTAGCGGTGGTATTTGATCACCGCTTGGCAAGGAATGAAACACATCTTGCCTTCAGCGGCTATAGTTGTGGCGATGATGATGGTGATGATGATGATGGTGACGACGGTGGTGTGTGTCTCGGTCGTGATGGTGGCGATTCTGATTTGGGGTTAACATCAGGATAAACATGACATCCGCCGCCATCGGGAAGTGCCGTTGATCGCAGAAACTGTGCCAAGCTGCTAAAACCGACCCGTGTGTCCCAGTAAAAACAAAGTGACTACTGTAAAACAATATCTTGGGTCATTGTGCCCCATCCCCAGGTGTCCGTGGTCCACCTGCTGAAAACGGTGCGCCTGCTCCGTCTGCTGCGGCTGCTCCAGAAGATGGACCGCTACTCGCAGCACAGTACGGTGGTTCTGACCCTGCTCATGTCCATGTTCGCCCTGCTGGCCCACTGGATGGCCTGCATCTGGTACGTCATCGGCAAGAAGGAGATGGAGGCCAACGCCTACTCCTGGGACATCGGTGAGTAATGGAAGGTGGCTTAAGCACTAAGTGAGGTAGATTAGTGTTACTGGGGGAGGTTGTGTAATGTAATGCGCTATGTGTGTAATTCCAGAGGCCTATTCTTGTGGGATAAAGGGTCGCTGTGATTTCCCTCAAATTACTTGCTCGTACCATGGATGTAAAATGTCCTATTCTACATTTCCAGGCATGTGTTATGATAATCTGCTGGACCGCATTATGATATTATGGAAATTCAAATTCATTTGAAAATGGATTGCTATTATCAGATGACCTCCGAGTTTCCCAAGAAAAATTAATTTGCTCCAGATGTTTTCTTCCCAGACTTTCTTTATACTGGATTAAAATGATGGAATACAAAAAAAAAAAGGGAAAGGAATAGAATGTCTATTTACACAAAAATTGAAACAAAACCTCACAACAGTGTGAAAAGCTACTCTTTGTGACAAGAGCTGCACAAGATGCCAGCACACTGTTGAATGAGGGAACATGCCATTGAATCAGGAAAGATGAGAGAGAGATGGAGTAGGAGAGGAGGTTCGGGAGGGATCTGATCTTAGGCCAGCAGTGGTACATGTGGTTACAGAGGTGGACACTGTCAGCATAAGTTGCACGTTCTGCAGTTGTGCAGTTAGTCAATGGTAAAGAATTTATGTTGTAACAAAAGGCCACAGTCTTGACCAGTGATTCATGTATAGTTTTCTGTAGACGTGGACAATGGGGCCAATTTTGGTTCTGAGATCCAGGTTTGGTCCTGGGTCCATTCCAAGATCTATTCAGTAGGTGTTGCACTTTCAGAATGGCTCTTATTTGGATATTTATAGTATGACATATGGACAATTGTGCTGTAATTGTAATGGTTATGTTCTTATTTTTTTTGCATGTTTTTTTTTTGGATGGGCTGAGCAATAAGGCCAGATGATGAATTTTCATTTTCATATTTGTAGCTGTGGGAGCCATTTTCCAGCTGTGACGGGCCACATACCTAAATGAATGTAAAGGCAAAACTGGGCTTATGGGTAGATGAAAAGTTCTGGCCACAATTAGAATTGATGGGGGTTATGGCTATAGAGGTAAATTGTGAGATTTTGCATTGATCAGCTGGTGTAAGTAGAAGAAGTGATTTTTCAGACTGACGTGTTCCTTCTTTTCCCCTGCTTTTTTGTGTTCCTTATTGCATCTCTAGTTGTGTGTTCAGATTTTATTTCAGCCTTATTTCATCATATTATGATGAAATATGTTTAATGATTGACTGGCTTCTGCAGGCCAGATACAGTACTGTGTAGTGCTGTGTTGGCCTGAATCTCTCAGTTCACAGTAAACACTGGATTTCAGTAGTTAAATTGCAGTGGTGATTTCTTTATTGATTCCATCAATCCTTAATGGAAGCCTGTTGTAAAATATGAATGGAGTGGAAAACATGAGAGCAACAGCTAGACCAGTTTTCATGTGTGTGTGTGCGTGTGTGTGCGCGTGTACGTTAGGGCTGTCAACGAATATTCTAAATTCAATTATATAATCGAATTGTAAAAAAAAAACAGACATTCGATTGTGAAAATTAATATTCGATTGTGAAAAAAAAAAAAAAAGCAGCACTACCGCGGCTGACTGCCTCGCGAGTTCTCGCGTGGGCCTGGGCCCCTGCACTGAATGCACTGCATGACGGACAGAAGTCACACAACGTCACTTTCATTGATTGAAAATGAAATGTAGGTCAAGCTGAATAATTCAACAACAACCGTGTGGTAATGATGGCAGAGAGTTCACAACCCCCTCCGAGCAATCTAAAAAGCCCTGTTTGGAAATACTTTGGATTTTGGTCAGACGGCAAAATTGTGGAACCTCGAGATAAAGTTGTATCAAATTGTTTATTTAAACCAGTATGAATATTACCTAACCTGTATAAAAATTAGGCTATCGAATAACATATCAATTACGAATCATTCATTTGATCTCGCTCCGAGAGACAGCGCGTTCTCAGTTCTCACTCTAGCACCAACCACGGCGCAGAGAGAGAGAGAGAGAGAGAGAGAGAGAGAGAGATCTCACGGTCTTTAAATGAAGTTTTACAGTATAGGACATTATTTTATTTGTTTATTTTGTAATGTGTAGGTATGTAGCTCTTTTAAAAGACATGTTTATGTTGAAATAAATATACCTATACAAGTAGTTATGTCTCTCGTATTGGTTTGCCCTCTTATGGACATAATGCGCAAAAATAGATATTCGAATGGTTCGAACCTATGTGTTATTTTAGAAGGAATAATCGAACGTCATTTTTGGCCAATTTTAACAGCCCTAGTGTACGTGTGAAATTGACTGAGAGAATGGAGTGATTCTCGTCGTAATTAATGATGGAGCCCCCAGGCTTCCCCCGCAGCCTCCAGGTCCCACAAATAATGAGGCCCCCAGGGCTGATCCCTGGTCAGTATTGATGAGCCGCACTCGACTTGCAATTACCTCACCCTGGCATCTCCAAACTGGTTCTGGGTCAGCATTGACTGGGTCATGAGAAGGATGCAGATTTCTTTTCACCAATTACTGCATTTCAGTGTCATAAAATGATCACGGGTCAGTATATCAGGCACGATTAATGTGTTGTATCCCAATTATGCTGTTCTGACGCTGATCTTGCGTCAGTGTCAGGTGGCTATGAGGGGCTTCTATCCAATTACCATTCTTCAATGTCTGCTGGAGACTCTCCTGGGATCAGCTGCGTGTCTCCGCACTGAACTGACGGGGATGAGTTCTGGTTCCCAAGCATCTGATCTGCTTCCACTATGGAGCCTACTGTTCTGGATCCAGCAGGGAGGAGACCACAGCTCACCAGTTTATAGAACCTAGTGCTGTTGCCTCAGTCTGTAACTAGATGCTATACTGGCTGGAGCTTTGAGGTTAGAGCTGCAGCTCCTTGTAATTAAATAGATAAGAAGTACAGATTCTATACAGTCCCACAGCGCATTCATGGTGAGGATGTATAGTTCTTTATGAATATGGGAAAAGGATTGTGGGAGTTGTGTGAAAATTTGCATCGAGAGATTCATGGTTCACATTAAAGTTTCACAACATTACAGCTTTTACTACCTTTTATTAATTAGATAATGCTCAATAAAGAACAGACATGATTTGTAGAACAGGATTCTCTTAAGTGCCGTACACTGTAATGAAGAGGACTGAAGTGTCTCATTACTGACTGACTGACCTGAATGTGCTTCTTGATGACCACAGCGTCATGGCAGACAGAATGCAGAAAGGTTATTAACCTGGAAAATGTAAATTTGTATAAGATGAATGTTAACACATGTCTCTATCCGTCCGTCCATCCATCACACTCCCTCTCCCTCTGTCACCCACCCCCAGGATGGCTCCATGAGCTGGGGAAGCGCCTGGAGTCGCCCTACGAGGGCATAGGTGTGAACGGGACGAGCGGTGGTCCCTCCATCCGCAGCGTCTACATCGCCTCGCTCTACTTCACCCTCAGCAGCCTGACCAGCGTGGGCTTCGGCAACGTGTCGGCCAACACCGACGCCGAGAAGATCTTCTCTATCTGCACCATGCTCATAGGAGGTACACAGAACACATACACATACTGCACCACATACATGTATGGCAATGGTTACACTTGAGATCTGATTGTAAAAAGTTTTATGAGATCACACCATAGGTCCACACTTGTCCACACAAATGTCTGCTTTTGAGGGTGCACACAGACACATTTAAACAGGCATACACACACACATAGGCATGTGTGGGTGTACACACACACACACACACACACACACACACACACAGTTTAACCGTAGTTTCATCATAATCCGTTGAGCAGTAGATGCATTAAGCAGGGTCTAGCAGGTTGTTCTCATCCAGTTCAAACTGGATCAGTAAACAGGGTTTGGTTTTTGGAGATGAAGGGAGGTCACAGTGGCAGGGTTTTCCCTGTGGACACTCCCCACTCTGGCTTGGCTAAATGTTAAATGTCCCTGGCTGCCTGGGGGCAATAACAGTTCCTGACACACACACACACACACACACACACACACGCGCACACACACACACACACACACACACACACACACAAACACACACACACAAATGCACAGACACATTCACACTGCCCGCTATGTGTTAACGTGAAATGAAAACAAACACACAAAGCGCCTGTTCAGATTTATAGCAGAGCATAGGTCAAACGTTGTGCGCTGGGGGAAAGAATTGGATTATTGTGTCATTAGAGTGAATTAGAGAGTAAATATTCCTTCCCTTCTTCCTCCACCCTACTATACAATTTGAAATATGACATGTGCCTCCAGAGGAAAAATGAGATTGGAAAAGAGCAGGAGTTACTCTTAGCTTAGCATAACACAACATGATAAACTATTTTCAATGCTAAGACAGTGATGCAAAATAATCATTTAATTCAGGCATGTTCTCCCTCATCCCCTTCCCTTCCCTTCCCTTCTCCGCTCCTCTCCTCTCCTCTCCTCTCCTCCCCTCCCCTCCCCTCTTCTCTCCTCTCCTCTCCTCTCCTCCTTTGCAGCGTTGATGCATGCACTGGTCTTTGGTAACGTGACGGCCATCATCCAGAGGATGTACTCGCGCTGGTCCCAGTACCACACCAGAACCAAAGACCTCAAGGACTTCATACGTGTCCATCATCTGCCACAGAGCCTCAAGCAGCGCATGCTGGAGTACTTCCAGACAACCTGGTCGGTCAACAACGGCATTGACTCCAATGAGGTATGATAGAACGATACAGTTTGAAGCATCATTGTGTCGTAACTAACTCACAAATACACACACAGACACATACAATACATATACACACTCAGGCATGCACACATACACACAAAACACACCAATGCACCTGCATGCACACAGAAATACGCGCACATACATACACTCGGGCAACCTGGCGTAACCTTTTACCCTTTCTTTTGTTCCAGTCAACTTCTATTTTTGACACGCAACATCACAGCATATAAGGATCAATAATTCATTTCAAATATCACATACCCCCTCACTCCTCATATATCACTCACATTTAATCTCATCATCAGATGGGACTAGTGCTAATATGATCAATATAATGTGATCCCCCACAATGGAAGAGCATGTTATCTTCTTCGGCGCTGGCCGATAAGGAGGGGACAGAAAACAAGAAGGAGAGATTAAGAAGAGATAGAGAGACGTAGGGAGATAGCGATTCTCTGTCATACATGATCATTTGAAGGTGACAGACATCTTTTGTTATGTCGATTGTCAGGGTGTCATGGTTCATCCCCTTGCAGTCCTTGCTTGTAGTTAGAATCAGATTCATGTTATTTGCCAAGTACAATAAATGTACAGAAATGTCTTGGTGACATTGGTGCAGGACTGTTTCAACAACTCTCATAGTGATAAACAGTAGTGTAGCTAAATGCCTAAAATGCAAAAATGTAAACAATATCAACCGAGAGAAAAACTGAAAAATGGAGACAGGCAGAGGCAGAGTGAGGCTTGAGTATGTGGAATGAGAATGAGCCTACAGGAAACAGAAAGAGAAAAGGAGGTGGGACGTCACCTTTCTCGACGAGCGCAGGCAAACGGAGGCAGCCAGTCAGTGGTCTAACAGCAGCTCGTCCCTCCAGGCTGTGAATGCCTGCGAGACAGCTGTCAGAGCCCAGCGTTTAGATGGAGTGATGATGATGAATCCCAGACATATGAATTATAGATGGGTCCGTTGATTAAAGTCAGCCTGGCTCTGATGACTCATTGATCGACTCTACATGACGGTGAGCTCCAGATCTTTGTCCTGACAAGGAGGCTGACTGACAGACAGACAGACAGACAGACAGACAGACAGATGATATGCGATCTGCGATGCCGAGTGTTTGGGGTTTATGTATGTCTCGGTGTGTATGTGTGTATGAGAGAGAGAGAGACAGTGTGTGTGTGTGTGTGTATGTTTGAGTGATTGTGTGTATATGTACACTATATATACAGTATGCATGTATATGCAGTACAATAACATCAAGTGTGTTCCTTCTATGGTCCGTCAGTGAGTTTACTGGATTAGTTAACTGTCGTAATAGCAATGCCCTAGACTCCTGCGCTAATGGCTTGGTTGTTGGTTTTAATGTACCATAGCACATATGAAACCATATTATTATGATATGTTTTGTCTATTGGCTGATTTACACTAAAATCAGATCTGACTTTAAATCTGGACATGTTACTTATAAGACAAATCCAGCATTCATGTTTTGGTACTTTTTACTCTTGCAGGACCAAGTGGAACTTAAAGTTTAAATATGGAAAAGCCAATTGTGCTATTGTGGACATGAGTTATATGGTATAACATGGCCTACAGTAGTAGTATCAAATGAGTTGGTGGAGGTTGGGAATTTAATCAATCAATTGCAACGTGGTATTTTCACAGCTGACATGCTCTCCTCAATCCTCATTGCTTGCTCTCTCTCTCTCTCTCTCTTTCCTCACTCTCTTTCTTCCTCCCTCCTTCTCTCCTTCCCTCCATCCTCCATCCCCCTCCTCCTCCTCCTCACAGCTGCTGAAGGCCTTCCCGGATGAGCTGCGCTCCGACATCACCATGCACCTCAACAAGGAGATCCTGGAGCTGTCGCTGTTCGCCTCTGCCAGCCGCGGCTGCCTGCGCTCCCTGTCGCTGCACATCAAGACCTCCTTCTGCGCCCCCGGCGAGTACCTCCTCCGGCAGGGGGACGCGCTCCAGGCCATCTTCTTCGTCTGCTCGGGGTCCATGGAGGTGCTGAAAGACAGCATGGTGCTGGCCATACTGGGTAAGATGGAGGGGTGGAGGGGAGGGTGGGGAGAGGATGGGGGGGCAGGGAAGAGGGAGCAAAAATCCCTCTGTTCCATCATTATAGTTTTACAACGAACCTCCCTGCAGCAGGCTCGGTAATAAAGCTCTGTGCGGCTCATTGTGATAAAGCCGAGTCCTGTAATGGAGCCCATTGTTCAGAACTAGGAGCATGATAATGTCCTAAAGGCCACCGCTCATTGTCGGAGCCTATTGTTATAAAACTCCCATAAAGTCAACTCTAGTTATGTGCCATTGTTTCAACAATATTCTCCTACTGTAGGAGCCGAAGAAAGGCTTATCTATAGTCGCACATGCCAGTGAGAGAGTTGGATTCCTATTGACAAGTGCAAGTCTTACTTTGAGAAGCCTTGCTTGGTGTTAGGCAACATAAGTTTCAATTTCATCTTGAAAATGATTGGCCATTGTGGGAGAGCCGTGCCCATAGGCAGATGTGGAACTATTGAGACAGACATGAGAATTCAGGTGCTACAGTTTGTTTCACTTTATACACTGGTTAACAGTTCAGTTCAGTTCAGTTCAGTTCAGTCAGGTCAAAATGCAGTCCAGGCCAAATTAGTCCAGTCCAGTGTAGTCCAGTCTAATCCAATCTAGTCCAGCCTAATCCAACCTGTTCTAATTCAGTCCAGTCCCGTCCAGTCTAATCAGTTCCAGTCCAGTGTAGTCCAGTTCTGTTCAGTCCAGTCCAATTTCGTCCAGTCTAATCCAAGTCTGTCCAGTCCTTTTCAGTCCACTTCAATTCAGTTTAATCCAGTCTAATTCAGTCCAGTATAGTCCAGTCTAATCCAGTCCGTTCTACTGTAATTCAGTGCAGTCCAGTCTAATCCATTCCATTTTATTCCAGTCCAGGCCAGTTTAGTCCAGTTCAGCCCAGTCTAATTCAGTCCAGTTCAGTTCCATCAGATCCAGTCCAGTCCAGTCTATTCCAGTCCGGTGTGTGTAGGAGGTAGAGGTCAGTCTTTTCACTCTCAGTCTATCAGCGTTCTGTTCTAGACAAGTCCCAGACATCTGCTATAGCATAACCTCTTGTGCTGACCTTAATGGGAGCTGCTCTATCTGACCTTGATGACACAGAGTTATAGACCAATCTGCCATGAGTGTGTGTAGTGTATGTGTGTGTGTGTGTGTGTGTGTGTGTGTGTGTGTGTGAGTGAGTGAGTGAGAGAGAGAAAGTTAAAGAACTGAAGGAACACCCCCACCTCTCCATTCATCACTTTCTTTTGAATTTGACACTTGATTGGCGTGGTACTTATAATCTGTCCCTCAACCTCTTTTATTGTGTGTGTGTGTGTGTGTGTGTGTGTGAATCTGCACCATGTGGGTCTATCTATTGTTTGTCTCAGCAACAGTTTGCAAGTACTCCTTTTCATTACAAAAACCTTTGTGTGTGTGTGTGTGTGTGTGTGTGGAGTGGATGGCATGGTTGTTTATTAGTGTGTAGGTTCCTGCGGCCTTGTAGAGAATGATTTGCATGTCTACGCTCTGTGTTTGTGTGCGTTCCCCTCACTGTGTTGCTCTTCTCCCAGTGTGCGGTGGCAGTGTGTGTGTGTGTGTGTGTGTTTGTGTGCATAGGTTTGACAGGCGGAGAGCATCGTCTCTTTGCTTGCCTGCTGACTGTGCAGAAGGTCAGGCTGACATTGAGTGTCTGACTGGAGGAGAAAGAAGCTTCTCTCTCTCTCTCTCTCTCTCTCTCTCTCTCTCTCTCTCTCTCTCTCTCTCTCTTATTTTTCTCTCTCTCTCTTCCAAAGCCTTGTCAGACCGCAAGTCCTCAGCCACAGATAGGCCCCTGTTGAGAGTGTGTGCCACATAATAGAAAGAGAGAGGAAGAGGTGGGGAGAGATGGAGAGAGGCTGAGGAAAGAGGGAGAGGTAGTGTCGTGAGTGTGTAGTGAGAAAAAAAAAGAGAGAGACAGTAGGTGGAAGGGGGTGTGATGGAGAGAATTTGTGTAGTAATGTTAAACAAAAGCAGAGCGGGAGTCAGGCTGGGCTGAGGGAAGGCAGAGTGGAAGGGAGGGAGAGACAGCGAGAGAGAAAGAGGAGGAAAGTAGAGGTAGAGAGAGTGAGATAGAAAAGTGAAATGGGGAGGGAGAGAAGCAGCACGGTTGATGGAATGAGGAGAGGAAGGGGGGAGAGGGAGAGAGAGAGGAGGAAGGAGGGAGATTTGACAGAGGAGAGAAAGTGAGTGAGATTGAGAGGCGAGAAGGAGAGGGAGAGGGAGCGAGGTGGAGGCAAGGCAGGGAAAGAGAAAGAAAGGAGGAGGGGGTTTGACAGGGGAGAAAAGATGCGGAGAGAGGGAGAGGCGGTTACGAGAGAGGAAAGGACGAGGAGGAAGCGAGGAGTTTGATAGAGAGGGAGGGAAAGTGAGGAGTGCGAAATCTAGAAAACGAGAGAGACACAGAGGGAGGGAGAGAAATAATGACTGGAGGAGTAGAGGGAGGGGGAGGCGAGGGGGAGGAGTGGACAGAGAGACAGCGAGAAAAAGTGAGAGAGAGAGAGAGAGAGGGAATGAGCAGTCACGACTGCCGGTCTATCAGCCTCAGTGTAATTGAGCAGCGTTCACAGTTCACAATGACCGTTATGAATATTTTATCACTGCTTAAGGGGCATTATCACTAACAAGATATTTTGCTTACACATTCCTGTACTGTATGTGTCGAGAGAACAGGAAGCCGTCGTTTGCAGCCACTTCACAGTAAACACTGCCAAAAACCAATGGAAAGGATAAGGTGATAAATATCTTCTATGAATAATATAGGAATCCCAGGCTGTAAACTATGGCGTTCCTTCAGTCGTCTGAACTTGCTTTAATTTTGAGGTATTGCATGGAGATTGAATGGCTATTCAACAATCCTGTCATAATAAGCCCTTACGACTGAGTTACACCTCTTTTGCATAATAACATTGCAATCAAAACGGAAGATGCATGCATAGGTGATCAATTATGCATCTTCATATCTTGATCTAATAAATAAGTTGGTGACAGTTAATTAGCAAGAGACAATAATGTGAATGTAAAAACGGAATGTAAAAACTGGCAGTTCCAGCTCCATCTGTATTCTTTGTGGTGATGTATTGTGGAACCCTAACCCTAAACCGAACCCATAATGAATAGGTATCAGCAATACACAACTACATGTACTTTATAGTAGCATACTGCAATCCTAGTCCACCCTGCTGCCCCAAAGCCCCTAACACAGTGACCCAGCCTGCCTACCTCCTATAGTAATGGAAGATCTCATTACTCTCGCTCAGTCTACATTAGAAACTCCCAGCACGACACACAGAGTCTGAATCCTCAACCCCCATTATGTCATTTCCTAGCATAATCAAGAATACACGATGACCGTGATTCTGACCTGCCCCACCCATGGCTCTCTCTGCCCAGGTAAAGGTGACCTGATCGGGGCTAACATGTCCATCGACGACCGGGTGATCAAGACCAACGCGGACGTGAAGGCCCTGACCTACTGCGACCTGCAGTGTATCAACCTGAAGGGGCTGTACGAGGTGCTGGACCTCTACCCCGAATACTCCCACCGCTTCGTCCAGGACATCCAGCAGGACCTCACATACAACCTGAGGGAGGGACACGAGACGCACGTGAGTCCAGCCCGCCGCTCTACGATAGACTGATGGTTTTAACGGCCATTTGAGACATTCTCCCGGTTATTGCCGTCAGTGCTGGTTTCATTAGAGTGGAACCCGCCGCGGTGTAACGCGAGATAAATACAGCTTGCCAATTTCTGGGTGGAATAAATCAAGGTACTGTAATAGTGTGTGAAAATGACTGATGGGCTGGGAGAGGGGAAAGAGGAAGGCAAGGAGGGCCTGGGGTGGAGGGGGGGTCAAGAGACACAGAGGTAGGGGGCAGCAAGGGAGAGCGAGGGAAGCATTCCATAAAAAAAAAATGAGAAAGAGAGACAGACAGAAACGGAGATGGAGAGAAACAGAGAGAGAGAGAGAGAAATGGTGGAGTGCAGAAATAGCTGGGCCTCCTGGAGGAGCTCTGCTGGTGTAATTACAGTCAGGTGTGTCTCTCACTCCTGCCCAAACACCACTGGCCCACTTAAACACACACACACACGCACACGGATACACACACACACACACACACACACACACACACACACACACGCAGCTACCCTGCCGCAGGGCTTTTAGGTGAAACTAATGTTCATACGGGCAGCCCAAAACTCAGGACTGAACGGAGGAAGATAGGAGGGAGGAGGGAGGAAGGAGGAAAGAGGCAGCTCAGGATGGAAAGTGTATATGTGTGTGCTGAGATGTTGAGATTGCTGTTTGGGTATGAACAACAGAGCATTATCAGTGTATTGAGGTGAATTATTATCCACCCTGGGATCACCGTAAGCCACACAGTCATATATTTTATACTTGTGTCCACTTCAGGAGATAATCTACTGCCGAGCCTTGTGAAATAGCTCCTCTGTGAATTGAAACTGAGAAAAAGGAAGGCTCTTTCCAATGGTCATTTACATTTCTTCTCTGGCTCTCCTCCAGGTCAAATCCAGAATGTCCGTAACACCGCTAGATACTCAGGTACTGGACCACAGGCACACACACACACACACACACATACACACACACACACACACACACACAATTCAAAGCCGAATTCACAGTTACAGTGCAGTACAAACACTGACTGATGATTTACAATCTAAAGACAATGTGCCCCGCTTTGAGTCAGATGCTATTAACTCAAAGACTTTCTGATGTCAGCGACCTTACCCTGTTTGTTAATGGCGATCCAGAGCATTTTAATCAGCCCGTAAATAATGACACTCAAACCAACGTTCAACCCCGGATCATTTTCTTTGTCTTATGATTAAGTCGGCGGGGCAGCGCAGCCCGACCTCCCTCACTGGTAATGGACCCAATCACTCTTTTAGACTTAATGAATCTGATGGAGGGATTAGAGGTGGGCTTATTTTTTTTAAATAGGGAGGGAGAAATCAATTGAGTTAGCTGAAGCAGTCGTTAAATCAAGGCTGCGTCAGAAGAGAGAGCGATGAAATGCTGTACATGCTCTCACACCGTTAGAACCTACACAAATAATGCAAATATTATAATCTGTAGTCAGATATTTTACAGCAAAAATCAATTCAGCTGTCGGTGCCATTAACCTCACACTGGTGTAGTTTTCCTCTGAGAGGGTTGGGGCATGGGCTGTTGATCGATAGGTAACTATGGACATTATTTCTGTTTATTACCTGATCATATCCTCGTCTTACAGTTGATCAGCATTCTAGCAGTCCAGTAGAATTGCTGACCCTTGACCTCAGTAATGGAGGTTGCAGGTCTCTGTGTTCATTAAGACCAGTGTCAGAGTTCACCAGCGTCGCCTTTATTATTCCACAGGTCACACTTCCAGCTAAAGTGTTGCGCTGCAGCTTTTTGTTCGACCTTGTCACTCACAAAAACCCGCTGAGTGTTCTGCTCCCTGCACTTAGAAGTCATTAGTGCATCTCTGTATTGAATAGACCTCTGTTTCTTTCAGGGTCATGGTATTCACTGTCTTTTTTTTAAAGGGTTCCAATTCAATTAAATACAACTGAGTGAATTCAGCATTTTCAGAGACGGCGACAAAAAGGGGAGGATGGCAGCTTTTGCTGTGACAGAATACAGAGAATGGTTGTTTAGGCAAATTCCACAGCACCAAAGTTGATGCTTTAGCTGACTTGGGTCCAAATGAATAGATTTTAATGGATATGTCAGCTTTTTCTATAGTTATGTAACCATCCTAATGTTCTCTTAGTACTCACGCTCCAAGGCTGTATTTGAAAATGTCCACAGAATGGCCTATTGTTACCCACAGTACAGACGATTGATTTTTGTTGCTGCTTTCAACATTTCCTTTCGCACTTTTTATTTCCTTTTCATCTCCAGGCAGGGGTGAGGGGGAACGGACGAGTGATCCAGGGCTATCCGTCCATCATCGAGAGGAGGGCACAGGAGGAAGAGGAGGAAGATGAGGAGGAGGAGGAAGACAAGGCAGGGTTTGCATCTCCGTCATCGGAGCGGAACCGTGCGGCGTACTTCAGGGACGGCACCGATGGGAAGTCTCTGCCGGGCCCGCCCAGCCAGAAGAGCAGAACGACGGGCCAGAGTTCCAGGACGTCCCGGAGGAAGATGAAGATCCAGCAGATGACTCTCACCACCCTGGACCCTTCCAACCTCAGCCCCAGGTGTGTGAGACCCTGTTGAGGCTGTAGCCATTGATCTGTCTGTCTGACTTTTTCCTGTTTGTACCCGGCCTGTGTCTCTACGCAGTTTTATCTGGCTCTCTGTCTGTCTGTATGTCTGTTATTATCTGTGTCTGTGTGTGTTTCCCTGTCTGTGTTGCTTTCAGTCAGTGTATCATTACAGAGCAAACATCTGGATTAAAGGGATTACAATTTCAGCATGTTTTCTATTTATTTCTTAGTCATGTCACACGCTGTCGACAGCTATTTTTGCTATTCTGTAGTCCTGTGCATACAGTACACGCTGTACTGACGTGTCATAAATTATCCAGACTCTCTCATCAGTCTGCTCATATTCATATCTGTGTTCTTAGTGAATAACAGGCTGTACACACTTTTAGTTTACTACCTTTGTCATTCTGACATTCTTAGGTAGTCAGCATTAGTCTGAACCACTATACTGTATATATATATACAGTATATGGTAGGCAGAAGCACTGCAAATTGTCTTTCACTTGGGGACCCATATACACTGAATGTACAAAATATTAGGGACATCTTCCTTTTTTCACAATCCACATCATTTCAAAATCCTTCTCTAATTCGTCTGCTTCTCCCTACATCTTTTTTGTAATTGGTTGGATTTAATAGGGGAAATCAATATGGGATAATGGCTTTTTCCTTGTTTCACCTCATCAGTGCACTTCATGAAAGTGTCCCTAATATTTTGTACATTCAGTGCATGTGTGGCTACTTTAATTAAAGCTGAGCCATTGACCCGCTATCTGTTTCTCTGTCTCATCTTGACTAAGGTCTCTAATAGCATCACATTATTACATTAACCACAGATCATTACTTCTTAAGGGGTGTAACATATTTTTAACTGATGAGGTAATAATATTATAGTGTAGCAACTCAAGTTATTAGGCTACATTTTTCTTCTTTATATGAGTTATTACATTTTTAGCCATTGTTACATAAGTTAGAAATATTAAATTGAATTAATAAACGTTTTGACAAGCTATTGCAATTATTACAATATCAGTTGCTATATCTGCATCGAGAGTATCTATCATTACCTCCCCACACACACACACACGCGCACTCTTTTCTCTCTCTGCAGGATAGTGGACGGTACTGAGGACAGTGAGGGGACAGAGAGTTCCCTGGCCTTCTCTTTTTCTCCCAACCGAGGGTGTCCAGTCAGCGGGCCAACCAGTGCCTCAGCCTCTGCCACAGGTCTTCACATCATATACAGCCATTAAACACTGTCATATTTGGAATTATTTCTACTTCCTAAGTCCTGGGTAGTGAATATTATTCACGTTCATTAACCTGCGGTACTGTTGGCTTATGTTTGATGAGGATGATTAATGTGAATTTGGAGTATCTGTCAAAGGCTATACTGTATGTCAACAGCCTTGAGGCAATATCTGCTGAATGCAACTTTGCAGTTCTTCTGCGGCGCTCGCGGTGATTTGTAACTTCCTAATTTGTGTCACAGATATGCTGCAGATCAGCACAGCAGAGTTAGCAGCTAAAGCAGAGGAGACCAGGGGACAACTACGACACCTCGATCTGCAGGTACAGTAGGGCTTTGTGTGTGTGTGTGCGTGTGTGTGTGTGTGTCTCTGTGTGTGCGTGACAGGTTGGCTAAAAGCAGTGACATTACTCAGGTGAGCTCCCGGCGTTCAGGTACACACCAGCCATATGGCTAACTCAGGCGGTGGATGGGTGAAAGAGTGGAGGGAAGGAAGGGGCAAGAAAGAAAAAAAATAAAAATAGGGATTGAGAGTGTGGCACAGTAGAACCGGAAGGACGAGGACAACCAGCTCCAGAGGACATGAGTTCATGGGCAGTGAGAAACGAGGTCTTGCCAAACGACGTCAGCAAGAACAATCAAGAATATTTTCCAACCATCTACAGACCCTACTTTCATAGGCTCTTGACATGAGTGTGTCATGGACCCTAGCACTGATGGATCCCCAATTTACAAAACAGGCAATGTGATTGCATGAACCTGACAATAAATTTGTCATTAGGGTTTGTAAAAGCTGAAGAAACCCTGATGTAGAGTGTCTCTGTTGTATTTTAGCACCCCAGGCCTTGGCAGATCCTCCTGGAAAATCACTTTCTAGGCCAATGTTAGAGTAGTAGTATATTTAGAGGCTCCGTGGTCTTTACTAGCCCATTCTCCAGCTTGAATTAATCTGCTCTCGCCCGCAGAGTGCACACACACACACACTCATACGTACACGGTTTCTCGTGCAGTATCCCATGGTTTTGATTGGCGGGTGGCTAAATTGACATTAGACTTTTGGCAGGTGAGGAGGAGTGTTTGCGTCCCCCTGCCGAGCCTCGCTCTGTCACCTGGGCTGAGCTGATAGAGAGACAGAGAGAGAGAGAGAGAGAGAGAGGGAAAGGTAGAAAAACCCTAACCCTAACTCTTTGATAAGGAGAAAGCAGAAGAAAACACAGAGGGAGATAGATGAAAGATAATGACACAACACCCTCACTTGCAAATAGACACACACACACACGCACACACACACACACATCCTCTCTCACTCTCACTCTCTCTCCGTCTCTCTGAGTTGCCAGTGTTTGACAGGATGTCTCTCAGCATGGTCTTGCAGATTGTTAATCCTCACCTGGACCAGTCCACACCGATCACCATGGGAGATGAAAAGGGGGTGTTGGTATAACCCCAAACCACTCTCTCCACACACACACACACACACACACACACACACATGCACAGACACACAATCACATGTATTGTGGCAAGATGACTAATAAGAGACATACTCAATATTGGAAACAGAGCAAATGACAAATACAAATGTAAAGTAAACAGAAAAAATAAATGTATTATCCAAAAAAAGCATTTATTATCAAAGAAAATGCAAAATGGAATTTATTAAAATGTGTGCGGGGAAGAGGACATGGGTTTCAAAATAAAACGTGGGTTCTTCCTGAACCAGGGTGACACACAGAGCAAGCCATTAGTCCATTCATCCAATGTTCAGTCTAACATACAATCCACCAGTCGATCCTCCCAAGCTATTCAAAGTGGCCAACTAAGTCAGTTTCATGTCCAGTAAATGAACAATTATCCAATATTCCCAAATTCTTGTTTTTTCTGTGTAGGTAGAGACCGCTTACCATCTCCGACTAAGGGAAAAATATGCCCTAAAACACTTAAATACTGTGATGTTTTTGGTGGTGTATTTGTCTTATTCCTGCTGATAACTGGTCAAACAGCACAGCAACCATGGAGTGTTATAGCACAATTGTTTTCAGCTATCTACAACATCAATAGTAAGCGCCAGGTTTTGGTGTCAGTCCCTCATAATCAAAGAGCAAGGGCTTCTTCTGAGACCCACCATTTTGCACCGATGTTCGTCATACAGGGAGAAATCTATTGTAGAAGTAGCCTCACAGTAGCCTCAATAGTCCATAATGCAATGCTATCACAAGACATGTTGTGTTTTGAGTAAGGGGTGCGACTCTCGCTTTTCCCAAATGGAAAACTATCGCTATCGCTCTCTCCACCTACACGTATAACCCACAGCTGAATGCAACAAGTTCCCGCCCGTTCTCTGGGGGTTGTTGAAAGTCAAATCACTAGCTGAAGTAGAAGCAGATGAAGCAGGTTGAGTGGAAGTGGGCACACCAAAAAAAGTCAATTACAACACTTAATCACAAAATAACTCCTGGAATACACTGAACATCATAAATTGATGATATCCAACAGTGTAATAGTATCTGAGGTGGATTTTTCCCTTAACTGCCTTACAGAGGAGAGTTGCCAGCTCTGAGGGCAGAAACGCACTGGAACCATCAAACGTGCTAAATGTTTTCAATGGCCCAATATGCACTAAAAGTGTCAAGTGGTGTGTCTACTCCATTTGCTTCGATTTTGGAGCAAAACGGATGATTTTCATGAGGTTTCTGGAAATGCAATGACCGTCGACCTATTTCGAGGCACAATGATCACAAGTGGGACACAATTACATAAGGTAATATGACTGCAAGCAAAGCGGGTAATTTAGCTAGCACCATAAAATTGTTCAGATGTATAAACAAAATATGAGCACTATTCTCCAGTTGTTCTCTAAATAGAAGAAGCAGACTGTAAAACAGCCTATGGAACATATTTTAAGTCACTCAAACAAAAATATGATATAGTCATGTTAGCCATTGCAGTGGTGAGCAGGCAAGTGGGTAACATGGCAAACCTGAGGCAGCAGCGATTGATAACAATGGCTACCAGTCACACACACACACACACACACACACACACACACACATATTTACAACCACGCAAAGAGATTTCCTAGATGTAATGATTCCTTGGGGTAAGACTGCCATAGCCATAAACCTGTTTTCAGGGATAAAGTGGTTGGGGATAATCACATTTTTTACTGCTCTACAACAGCATGGGGCATTTGAGACCCATTGAATCCATTGAATTTGTCAAGCGTAACATGCTTAAATCTGATACTGGAAAGCGGGTTGTGTCATATGTATTACCCTACAGTCAGACTAAAAAATAATATGGGTTTTTATGCTGTGAAAAAAAAAAATATATATATATAACTGCACAAAATTGGCAAAATTTTAATGAACTACAAATCGCGTGACCATTGCAATAACCCGCTTTGCCTTGCTCTGTGAACTCTAATCTTTGCCCTTGTGACCTTGAAGGCTTTGCCTCTGGAATATGAATCAGGCCTTAGTATTGCTGAACAAAGGCTAACATGGTGACCTCTGCTCTTGATGAAAATCATAATGAACACCGACACAGAAGAGCTGGAACAATGACCGCTTTCCCTGAATATCCTGAGTAATTGCACTCATCACAGTGGACAACAGGCTACAAACACAGAGACACTCACACACACATGGATACACACACTGGTGAGTACACACACCAGTAGTGAACCAGTTTAGTAAATGAACAATGAGCATCATAACCAAGGACGGAAAGCCCCAATTCAGAAGTTTATGTATAGAATGATTTGTATATACCCATGAGTTAAGACAAGGTTAGGACTTGCTGATGGAAAATAATTGTAGCAGCCTTCAGATTGAATTCAAAATGCAGGCCCATTTGCTCCAAGAAATACAAATGTAAATTAACCAAAAACACATTAAAAATGCACTAAATACTCCTTGTATCAGCATCTCATCTTAAAATACATAAACAGAGCCAGTAGTGTGGCGTATTAATGTCATCTCTAGGCTGCCATGGCTGTCTTGAATTGCTGAGTAGGGGTAACTGAGTAACGTAATGGGCAATCAGGATTTCAGTGCATTCCGATGTAACAGTATTTGCTATATAGCATATTATTAAGAGCATATTATGTGCTATTAGCGTAATATACTTAGTATGTGCTGAAGTTCCCCCAAAACATAGAGTATCAGACTTTATTTTATACCCGTCATAGTTAAAGGAAGCATTAGCGCTAGATGATCCGGTGATGTGATTACAGACTTTTGAGCCTAACTTGTACCTGTAGCTGCAGCGGGTGCTGATCGTCCACGGCTGCTGTTTGTCTGCCATCCCCACGGACGGGGTTTGTCTCTGAGGTGGAAGCACTGGAATCATGTTGACGGCGTGTCAGATTGGACTGTCCTGTCGCTCTCAGCTTTTCTATTTTTATCAGAGCCAGAGTTTAGACCCAGACTTTTATCAGCCTCTCCAGAGAGACACAGAGAGGAAGAGTGTTTTCGCTATCTTAAAATTACTTGGGGCCTCAGTATGTTTGATGAAAGTTAATCGATTTCCATGGGGAAAGATATAAAAGAGACTGAAAACAATACAAATTGAACACAATGAAGATGATAGCTAGGTGAATAAACAAACATACAGGGTCCTCATACTTAAACATCACTTGAGGATTCTCGCTACGCTGACCATTAACAAATTTTCGGGTTTAGCAGATGAATTAACAAAACATGCGTTGTGTGCTAATGTGCATTTTTGGCTCTCCACATTATTAGATTTACAGAATAAGCTGTTAGGTGTTGTTAGCATATCTGTCTCTACATGTATGTATGCCTTACAGTGTGTGTGTGTGTGTGTGTGAGAGAGAGAGAGAGAAAGAGGAAGAGACTTGTTCCTAGCTTGATTTGTCGTGATCACAGCATACCTCACTGGCTTACGTGCACAGCCTGATCACCTCTTGACCTATTCACACAGCGATCGGTGCGATTCCCCACTGCATAGAGAAGTGTATCCCGCTGAAGGCTGATGTGCATCCAGTGGCACTGATGTGCATGATCGGCCTGATGAACGGCCATGAATGCTTTGACTGGCAGAAGCAGATGGCACGTTGGCAGGACTCCATGGTTATGCCCTCTGTGGACACGCCACTTGCAGAGCACAACTAATCACCCGCCCCACTCATCAGTCTAATGACCAATTATAGCAGCAGGATGTTACATGCAAAATGGCATTCAGGAGACAGAAATATTTTGACCTAAAATGTCCAAAATGTATACCCTAGGGCATTTATTTCTTGGTAATGATGGATAATTCCCAGGAAATTTGATGATATCACTTTATTTTACAGGTCTTTTGCTAGACAGTTTAATGTTGACAGTTAGAAACTAGACTGTTACACAGTTACATTTCAAGATAAATATGCTTGGAGTCACCAAGTCATTACCTAGAAAACAGTGACCCATAAAATAACAAATTACCAAAATTGTCAGGCCATTTCATCCAGATTGGCTGAAATGAACTGAGATGACTTTAAAACTCTTGAAAGGATTACCCAAAAAGGCCATTTCATATTTCATAACTCAGAGTTTGTTTGGTTTGCGTTTGTGTCTGCAGGTGAGCACCATGGGAACGGAAGTGGCCGAACTTGGACGGGCCATGAAGAGAATGGTCCAGCTCATGGAGACCCTCAACCCTCTGCCCCAGCCTTCAGTGGTCTTCCCCGCACACTGCTCTCTAGGACAGGCCGCATACCTGTCCCATCCTAACCCCCCTCAGTCCTACCCCTCCCCCTCCTCCTCTCAGACCGCCCCCATCTGGACGGACACGCCCCTCTCGTCACCCTCCCCCAGCAGCGCCCCACCCCCTCCCCTCACGCTCCCCCAGCAGCATGCTGGGATGCTCCACGTGGACCCTGCCTCCCTCAAACACAGACCCCAGGACCTCCAGCTGGAGTACCCCACTGGCCCCTACCCCTTACCCCTCCAGCTTCAGCTGGCCTCGCCCTCCTGCTCCCTCATCACGGACACCTCCGCAGAGCCCTCCTCGCCTCTCACCTCGCCCCTCACCTCGCCGGGGATGTCCCACTGCGAAGCGGGGAGTGCTGGCTCCATCAGGTCCAGGGCGCACAGTCTGGAGAACTCCCCACCACTTCTGCAGGACGGGACAGAGCAGGACATCCTCAGCGCTGATCACAGCTCTGGGAGTCTGCCCCGACCCGGCCCAGGAGGGACCCACCACCACCAAACCAGGGGTTTGTAGCAGACACCCATCTGAACTTACCTGGACTCTACAGAACCTGTTTTTTTTGGATCTGCTCTAGGACTAAAGATCAAACAGACAGACCGGGGTCCCCCATATCAGCGGAGTACACTCACAGGGACACAAATCAGATATAATATGATTTTCCTTTTGTTTCAAAAGCACGTGTTTAATAATCCAATCGCATGAAAACAAGTACAGAGGGATTAGGTATGTTAGCTTTACTTTGTAGAGACATAGTGTTGTTAGCAGGGTCTAGAGGTTTGGGGGGGGTTGGTGGGCTGCTGTGGAGTTGTATGATGGTGACTCTGTGTGCTGCCCTCTGGGTTCGACCCACCCCACACCCCCCACCCCGAGGCTCCATAAGAGAGGGACAGCAGGACTGTGCCATAATGGAAGACAAGAGGGGTGGGGGTAGATGAGGTGGAGGAAGAGAGTTCTTTCTGTCCTCCTTTTTTTTTCTTTTTCTTTTTTTTTTGCTCCTGGCTAGCAGCGGTTTCAGGTTGGCTGGGTTAGTTGGAGGAAAAGAAAGTGTAGTGAGTAGTGGAGGCGGGGGTAGAATGGGAGAGGGGGTGTGTTAAGGTCCCCCCCCCACCCTCCCACACACACACATACACACACATACACACACACCTCTGCCATTACCCCCCAACCCCCCCCAGCACACACACACGCACACACACACCTGCTAACCTTTCATCCCTTGCTCACTCAGCCCATGCCCTGGTGGATTGTGGGGGCTGGTGAGCGGTCGGTTGGGGCTGGTTGGACTGGGAGCACAGGATGGTGTGAGGAAAGAGAAGGGATGCATTGTTGGATTGTGCTCTTTAGCGCTGGTCCTCGGGGAATGGGGGGGTGGGACTAAGAGGAGGGGTGGGGTGGGGGGGGTATGTTATGCCTGGGGCGACACAGCCCCTGCTGTCGTCTGTCACACTGAGCACAGGGACTCTCTCTCTCTCTCTCTCTTTTTCTTTCTCTTCACCACTGTTTCTCTTCATACACCTACCACTCTCTCTCTCTCTCTCTCTCTCTCGCTTGCTCTCTCTCTTGCTTGCTCTCTCTCTTGCTCTCTCCCTTGCTCTCTGCATGCCTTTCCAAGCCTTTTGAGTAGTGCCTGTAGACACACATTAACACGCTGCATGTCACCCTATGGAAATCCAGCTTGCCATTTATCTATTTAAAGGAAACATGGTTCGTTCTTTTAGTAACTGAACCTGGCATTTACTGATGCATATTTATTGGATGTGGGCTCTGTTTAAACAACTGGGTAATTTTAGGTGCAAGGTAGTCGGAGACACCCCTGTTGTGAGTTGGCCTGAGGCAAACTACCAATACTAAATTGGTTCATGATCCACGATGTAGACCATTTCCCTGACCGTCGCCCGTGGTTACCAACTCCGAGATCCATATCCTCAACTATTGAGACTGAAGGCAATATCCACAATTTCAAAGCACAAGAGGAAATAAAGACACTTTTATATTTCTATGAATGTATCGATACTAAAGATGTATTTTTTTACCTCAAAGAATGCAAGTGTGGGATAGCAGTAAATGATGCTACTGTATATGAGGTTGTGGCAGTGGTGTTTGCCGGTACCAACCAATGCAATCTTACCCAGGAAAAGGTCATACCCTCGTCCCAACAGATCTACTGTTCCCTTTTGAATTCACATAGGTTTGACTCTCAGCTTCTCTGCAAATGGAATGTACTGTAATCAAAATTCTTTTTTTCCCCTCACCATTTTGATATCTATTAGATAAAAAAAAACCTGTTATGCTAATAAACGACAAATATGACTGTTATGTCCTGGCCTTTTGTTTGTGACAGAGTGAATGGATGCTAGTTCAATGGGATGAGGTTATATTATTACTTTCAGGAAATCAAACCTTTTCTGTTTTCTAAAGCATACATGTGCCTCATTATCCACACATACATTGAATGGTGGCTGTTGAAGGCCCTTACTTAGTTCAGTCATTGACTTTTAGAAGTCAATAGGTTTAATGACTGCATGACAGACTTTTTGTGCTCAGCTCATTAGCCAACTAGAAGGCACGTGGAGAGCGAAAGCCTCCGTCAATGCTAAACAATTCTCCAGCTTGCTGTTACTCCCGAAAACATCATTCCTATATCACTTAAATTTCATGTTAAATTGATTTCTTGACTGTGCAAACATGCCCTTCAAGTCTCATCAAATCTGTTAGTTTCATAGCAATGGCAAAAAAATGATGAAGATACTCAACATACTGTACATGTGGGACAACCTGCACATGTCCTTGATATGCATCTGGCATGTTACTGAATTGTTCCTGGACTCTTTTCATGCACCAACACGTATTCATATACCCACAGATGTATAAACACACACACACACTACCAGAACAGACACGCAAGACTGTTATTTGTCCATCCTCTGTTTATAATAGTAGTGTATATTTGTTTTGTGTATGTGTGTGTGTGTGCGTGTCCGTTCTTTGTTAGCTGCAGCTACGGTTCATCTCAGGTGAAAGCGAGGTGTCGTCACATCCCATTGGTGACGTAGGCAGGGTGAAGGCTGACTAAGTATGCGTGGTGTGGATAGCATTGGCACCTGTCATAGGTTCAGCTGCTCTCACCTGCCGAGCTGCTGTGTGTGTGTGTGTGTGTGTGTGTTTGCGTTGGGGAGGGGAGCGAGAGGAGAATATCTGTCTGAAATAGTTATATCTGTTCAGCGGGGATGTAGGTGAGGCGCATGGTGGGAGATGGTAGTGTAAGAAACAGTTTGTGATGGCGATGACAACGTGTACCCAAGTCTAGGTGTGTGTGTGTGTGTGCGTTTGTGTGCACATGTGTAAGTGTGTTAGGAGAGGTGCAAGGAAGTCAGTGACAATGAAGATATGTGTGCTTGAGGGACTGAAGGAGGGTTTGGGGGCGTGGGCTTCAAAATATTCCCCAACAGGACAATTGCTTGTATGTGGAGGGAGAAGGGAGTCGCAGGTGGGGCGGTGTGTTTGCGATGAGGATGATTTGTGTGTTTAGCGGTGGCTCCAGCACATCTGTGTGGATCTTGTTATTTTGCCTGGGCTCGTGAAGACCCATCCATATTTAATGGTGTACAGACAATCCCATCCTGCCTGTTTATGCACCATTTTATCCACCTGCTCGCTAGCTCATTTTTTATTCAGCGCTTTCCCACTTCCCTTTATCTGTCATTAGGAAACCGAGGCCTGTCTGCCTACCTTCCTTCTTTCCATCCTTCCTTCCTTCCTTCCTTCCCTCCACTAACAATCCTCTATTAAAGTTGAGAGGAGAGTACAACAGTGGGGATGGAGAAAGGGAAAGGGGAAAATGGGAGACACACAAAAGAGAAGAGGAGAAAAGGTTGATGAAGGAGGTGGGATGTGGAGTGATGAGGCACATGAACATTCATCTTTCTCCCCAAATACTTAACATACACTTTACTCTCTCTGTTACATATTCATTGGTTCTTTATTGCTGTGTGTGTGTATGTGTGTGTGTGTGTGTGTGTGTGTGTGTGTGTGTGTGCATTTATCCCACTCTATTCACCATGTTTAATGATGGCCCTGACCCAAATACAGCAACTATTCATCCCTGTCCACTCTTTTCATCTAAACGCAAAGGGAAATACTGTGCGCGTACACGCACACACACACACAGGCGCGCGCACACATACACTCATTCTTCCATTCAAATGAGCACTTTATCCTAGTGAAAAGAGCCACTTCACTTGTCCCTCGCCCCAGATTTCAGCACTAAAAAACACCCTCCCTGTGCGGGAGGTGGAAAATTCTCTCTCACTCAGGTAATAAAATCTGCCCATTTCTCTCCTTTTATCTCCACCGCCGTAGTGCTGGTAATGCTGTATAGGTTGGTAGGGTCTGGGAGCACCTTGTTGAAGTCTGTCAGCTGTGGTGTTTCCATTCTACCCTTACAGAGGGCTGACAGGCTGCCTGCCCAAGAAAAGAGGCCTAGATGTACGCTGAACCATGGAGAGATTAACCACGGACAAGCTGTGTGTGTGTGTGTGTGTGTGTATATGTGTGCGGTCCTGCATGTGTGTGGCTGCGTGTGTGTGGTTCTGGTTAATGTATGTGTAGCTGTATGCATGTTCAAGTGTGTTCATTTATACTGTGCGTGTCTGCCGGCATGCATACATGAGAGCACACGTGCATATGTAAGATAGGGAGAGCCTCTCCATACATGCGTGGCTTTACATTTATCTGTTCCACTCTGGGTGAGATGGCGGCTGCTGTTGCACATCCAGACGTTTGTATTTGCATTGGTGTAAAGCTGGAGGGTGGGGGGGTGGGGGTGGGTGCGAGGGGAGAAACGCTTGCAGGACAACTTGTGTGTTTGATAAATGAGTCTGAGATAGCGGCTCCCCCGGGTGCTACGCTACAAGCGGTGGAGGGGGGAGAGAGCAGAACAATGCGCATGTCAGAAGTAGAGATTAATGGTGGTTTCCAGTCTGGAAGGTGTAGGCCTGGCCCTGCTCGTCGAGCGCAGATACTGTAGCGGCCGCTAAATTGCCTCTTTTGTTGCTCACCTGTCAGGGAGTGGTCTGGCATTTTCAACCGGCAGATTGGAGGATGTTATCACCATGCGGAGCCCTCGGTGAAATGGTTGTCTTCCATTGTGTCGGTGAGGGTACGTACTGCCCCTGCTGAGAGGCCCGGACTATAATGCTTAGAGATACCGTACATAGACACAGACATTAGGCTTTTCGCAAAATTGTGATACACCTGGCAACATTGTAGCCAGTTAAAATCCACTCTAAAAATAACTGTTGGCGATGTACCTTGCATTTCTGGAACCAACGTAGATGATGTGACGTCATGTTGAGATATTTCCAGCACAACAAGAGTTGGATAGCAGAAAATGTTTCAACTATCTAAAAGAGTGGTCTTCACCCCTCATCCTCAGGATTGAGAACCACTGATCTAAAACATTAATGGTAAACGTCAGGTTTAGGTGTCAGTCCCAGAATCAAAGAGTAAGAGCTTCTTTCTAGATTCAGCATTTTGCACCGACGTTCAACAATCATACAGGGAGAATCCATCGTAGAAGAGGCAGAGAGACCAATTTCTCCACTGTAGCCTTACTAGACCAGAATGCAATGCAGCCACAAGACATGTTGTGCTTTGATTAAGGGGTGCGACTTTTTCAACTGGAAAAACTCTACTTTTCTCAACTGGAAAGCTCTGTTGCTTTTACTATGCTATTGCTATTACTGTCACTATTGCTCTCTCCACCTACACATACTGAACGCGACAAGTTGAAGCACGTTCTCTCATGGGAAATGTAGTAGAACTAGACAAGGCAGGTTGTGTTTAAATTGCAAGTAAATTGCAAAACTTTGTCTCAAAATAACTCCTGGAATGCATTGAATGCTTCAGATTGATGATATAGAGCAGTGTAAGATTATCCGATGGTGGACTTTTCCTTTAATGTAATTAGTTAACACTCTTAACAACTGGAAACAAAGCAGTGTTGAAACAAAAGGTGACAAACTAACATTTTCCCTGACAGAAATGTTTCTGTGCAAAAGCACTAAAGCACCTTTTGCCTAGAAACATGGCAAATAATGGCCCATTTCTTGTTTATAGCTTTAATCAAAATCCTGTGTCTCTGTGTATTCAGAACCATTGATTGAACTATTATTTTAATTCCTAAAGTTACAGTAAAACAGTTGTTGGGATGATAGTTGGGTTAATAAATCCCCTTTATCCCAAGGATAATGAATTACTGAACTTAGTTTTTCTTTGGACTCTAGCAGGAAGAACACTCCGGTGCACCAACAGACTGTTATATTTCTTTTTAAGCTGCTTCATGTTGGTTCTCTTTTTTACCTTTGACTATGGAGTCCATGTCGTTGCTTTTGATTAGAACAGGCCTGCGTGGTAGAGGAGCCCTGTCCTAAAGAAGGCTGTATGGGTGATGAAGTGGTGATAAAGTGAGACTTTCCACTCCCGGTCCCTCGCCAGACTCCAAGCTTATGTAACTCCTCTCTGTGAGGGACCGATAAGCAAAATCTCCCAATGCGGAAATTGCTTTGTGCACATATTGCATGCTTGTTATACATGACGCGACCGTGGCTTACATCGTCTATCACCGGTGTGATGGTGGTGGAGGGCCGCTAAACTGGCTGGAGTGCCGCGCTTGGAGGGAAATCTGCCCGCCGTGCAGAACTTAAGGTCTCGCAAATTCTGTCATACCCCTCACGGTTTCTTTCATGCTTTGAAACCGACAGCAAAACCCCAGGCTTTACAAGCGGGATACTAAAGAGACACATTAACAACATTAACTGGTTTTAAATTGACTGTGGAAAAGTTTATGCTGCTCTGTTCATTTTCCTTGGAAGGAGCGAGAGAGTCTATGAAAGGCTTGCCTTGAGAAAAAATGGTTAAAGGGAAAAATAGGGCCTTTGATGACTAAGCTGAGAGATGCATCAATAAATTCTGACACCACAACATCACCTCAGGTGAGAGTTGTTCTCTGTGAGGAGAGGAGTCACTTGGATCATCTTCCTAACTCAGCTGATCTGACCTTAGATGATGGCTTACACATCCCATTCTAGGCTATCAATACAAAAGCAGAATAACTTCAAGTGATTTCTGGTTACATTTTTCCCATTTAGACCAATCCCAAACAACTTTTTTAATCTGAAAGGGCTGCTTTAAAGTATTTAAGGTGATACAGAAGTAAGGGTGCTAGGGAGACATTGCCTCAGAATTTTAAGGGTGGCCTTGTAAAGCGTTTGTGTCACCAGAAACATTCTAAATGAGACATTTAAACGGCTTTTTTTGGTCTCTGACCTTAATTGCTGCTGCAAGCCAAGTTTTTGTCACATTTTAATACACTTAATCCTTGCTCAATGTCAGCCCCAGCTCCTGAGGCCCATCCACATAGCCTAATTGCACAACAACCACATTACACATCACTGTGAACAACTGTGTCTGTGTAAAGAAGACCCAAGGCTCTTTGAGCCGCGCGCTATAAGTACAACCACCTTAGTCCTGGGTGAAATAGCCCCATGGATCTTCATAAAGGGGCCACTGCTTCCTGCACCACAGCAGCTGACATCCATCTGAGTCACCCAGGTTCCTAGGAAGATGGGGGGGGGTCTCATCTAAGAGAGAGACAGAGCAAGAGAGAGACAGAGACAAAGAGAGAGAGGAGGGCAAGGAACGGCAACAGAGAGTCTGTGGCTGGTGAGTGTGCAACATCCCCAGCAGCCATCAGCGCTTGATGTGGGTGTTCACCCTGGCCCTGATGGTCTGTCAATATTCATCACACTCACCTCAGCGTGGAGAAGAGCTAGAGGCAGGGATGGATGAAACAGAGGGGAGGACAGTGGAGGCAAACAGGTCACATACAGTAACAGAGGAGGAGGACAGTTTCAGGAGAGAGGAGGGAGTACAGTAGAAAAAGAGTCCCAAGAGGAGAAGAGTGTGATTGCAGAAAAAGTAGGAGGAGAGGAAGACTTTACAATAGAATGGAGAGGAGAGAGAGAAAATTGGAAAAATGAGGCTGCCTAATCCCCCTGTGTAAACGTGAGGCTTGGTCAAGGAAACACTAAAGCCACAGCGTGTGCCAAACACCGTGCAATTTACAGCAGTCTTGCAAAGCAGATATAGGTGAGTCAACACAGTCTCAGAAAATTTTGTGAAATGAGCACAAACTCTGAAACACAGATTACGTGTTGTGGACACGAGTTATGTAAACATTACATTCCTCCATCACAAATTGGGTTATGTGACAAGAAATTGGACATGCCATTTCCACCTGTTTGTCATGTGAAATTATGTAGTAGTAAAATGTAAGCAGTCTGGTGGAGTCGATAACATACTGTACATGTCTAAAAGAATTTCCTGGAAAGAACTGCAAAACTATAAACTATTTAGCTATTGGAAAAATAATAGGCAGAGGTCATAACCCAAATCATTATTCATATAATTATATAAGTTTCTATCTTGGAAACTCCAGAAGAAATTGGAGATACTTACCAACTACCATTGAACTCTTTCTCTATTACTACATAATTTCATGGTTCTTTCCAGGAAACTTCCTAAGAAATTGCGGACCCGGAAAATAAAGCGTTACCCTATTTTTAATTACTAGTAAAATTACATTAGTGACTAGTAACTGGAAGAATAGTGACTAGTCACTAAAAAATAAGCAGTCTGCAGGTTTTCATTCCAACCAAACACTACACCAGGTGATTTCACTGATCAGCACACCTTCAACCAGAGAGGAGGAACTAATCAGTGAAATCACCAGATCGCCAGATGTATAAATGATGCGTAGGCCTACACACAGAAAGAATCCATATGGCATTTTCCACACAGACACTGGTATTTAGAAAAAAGAATGTGTTGTGAGAATGTGCGTATCTCCACGCTTTACACCATGCGTTCACAGTGAGTCAGCTGAGCTGAGTGTGATATAACAAGGTGGCAAACAGAATGATAATGTCAAAGAGGGAATTTGGGCAACACTTTATTTGGCTAGCTACTATCTAGGTCTAGTCAATCTTCCAGGTAGAGTTTCCCTACCCTAAGTGTTCAAAATGACCGCTGTGGGAATAAGGTCACTGTACTGTGGTCTTTGCTTGATGACAGCATTTTGGTAATTTATCATACGTTATAACCAACAAAGATGTTGAATTCCCACTTGAAATAGCATGCTGGAAAGGATGCTACCATACCAGTATGCTCGAGTCGGCTGCTTATTGCTGAGAGATTCCACAGAGACTGCAGTGAATGATCTTGACAAATAATATATTGCATCATATCCTCTTCAGGGAAATTTTTCATACATCTTATATTCTGCTATAAACTGACAACAGAGATCTCACGCGGGGCATCATATAGGCTGTAGGTTTAGAAATGTGTCAGGCAGTAATAGGCTTGAGAAATGGTGTTTCCAGTATGGGATCGTTCAGATCCACCTTCCTCTGTGGTTTTCTCCCACACCTTGAGATAGTACAACCAAGAAGTAACATGGAATACTATGCTTTCTTTATATTCACAGCACAAGACATGCCCATGATTCCCCTCACAGTGTTGTCTCTGTGCTGTGACGGAGTTGCACCAGTGTTGTCCCCATGCCGCACTATCACAACTGTCATGGTGTAAATCCATTACCTTGTCAAGATATGAATATTGTATGGCCAATGCAAGTTAAAACATGTGACTGTGCTACTTTCCAAGGGCAACTTCATACAGGATTGCTGGGGGAATAAAACTAACACTTTGTTCCAAATTTAAATAGAAATTTCCATTATGAGTTGTGGTATATTTTTCAAGTAAATTATTCATTGTCTCACCTGAGGAACCGTAGCAGCCATGGGGAAGAGCAGGTGTATGTGTGTGTGTGTGTGTGTGTGTGTGTGGTGGCTATGTTATCCATTTCCTCAGTTTGACATGTTAGAATGAAGCTGGATTTCAAGGAAACATGGAGTATCTGAGGTTGTAAACGGTGTTCTCCACTGACACACAGATCACATTACTCGCCTAATGGATGTCTTTGCCTTCATTCAGAGCCTCTCAGCTCCAACATGTCTCACAGGCCAATTCCCTGCGATTCTACAAGCCAGATCCACATTGACATACACCTACATAACACCATTGACACAATCGATTGGTGTGTTAACCCAAAAGACCTTTTTGTTCTCAAGAAAGACAAAACAAATGCTGAAAACAAACGATTCTCTATAAATCGATGTCTTCCTAGAGCGCACTGGCTTCACTCGACATAATAAAACTGTTGTTACTTAAACTGTGAGGTTTGTTTTGTATAAATGGCGCTCACTAGTTAGATCTGTCAGTGGCATTTCCCGAAGAGGAAGGTTTTATTACTTTATATTTATGTCCTTCCATCCATGACGCTTTTTTAGCAAACAAAGACATTCACAGCTGTCACATTGTTGTCGCTCAGCCACAAGCAAAATCTGGGCGAACGTGAATTGCATTTCACAATGAAATCAGCCAAGCAATTAGTTTGTGAACTCCGGCCCTCCTGTGAAGAAACGTTTCCCACAACAGAGGGATGTAGCGCTTCTTTTACACCAGTTTAAAACCAGTCAAAAGCTTGTAGTTATGTAACTGGGAGAAGACATATTAATCACCACCATGTTGTTTGTCCATCTCTTTGACTTGTGCCCAGAGGGTGCAGACATACTGTATGACTGGTTTTCATTGAATAGGTGGTGTGACCCTTCACAATGGCATACTTGACTGGGCTAAGTGCACCGTGGGCTAAGAATAGCATTGCTGTGCCAGAGTATCGGAGGTTATTAGCACACAACGCCAGAGGGCAAGGAGATGGATGCTGAGCATGAGTCCGGGGCCTTCCCCACTCGCCATCTAACCTTGGGCTCTGTGGCTCATATGAAACCTTCAATTATGAGTTGTTTACATCCAGATGAGAATACAACTTGACCAGTAGAGCAATGGTTCACTGATTAGCTATTGGTGCTACGTTGACGCTTAGATTTTTCACCTAATCATTGACACAAAAACAGATGATAGTGTGCATTGATTGATCTGAGAATGTCTCTCTATTGAATCTCTTTTCTGGCTGTGATCTGGCTCTGATCACATGTTTGCCTTGTGTGTCTGGATTATTGTGAACATCATCCACTCCTCTCAGTCTGACACATCCCTTACAAAAAAGTCACAGGTGAAAACCCACATGTGAATTCAAAGTCACATGTGCTTTTTAGACACATGTTGGTTGTCATACGTGAACATGTGAAATTTGACATTTGGCATTTTCAGCTGTAAATTGTCTCTTTGCATGAAGTTTTTTTCACGTGAAACAAATACTGACTTATCTAATGGCAGGTAAAAATGTGAAAAAAAGTTCACATGTGGGGGGGAAAATAAAGAAGACTTCATCTAGAAATTGAGATTTTTTACATCTGAAGTAAAAACTGTCACATGACATCAGAGTGAGTGAGAAAAACTGTTCATATGTGAAAACCAACATGTGTCCAGAAAGCACATGTGCTTTGAATTCACATGTGGGTTTTCAGGTGACTTTTTTTGTAAGGGATCGGACCATCACTATCACATAGTAGGCTTACATATGGTAGTTCTAGTCACAGAAAGTCTATAACAGCACATCTAATGAAAGGTAATGAAAATGAGGAAATGCTATGAGTTCATGCCTATAAGAAAGAAGAACACAATAATGAAGAGATCAGGAGGGGAATCAATAGGGACCAGCATGCTGTCATTATGAAGACAGACGGCTCCCCCTGCTGTTCACTGTTGATGAGGTGAGAAAATACTGTCCTAACCACAGACTGTTAGCTCAGTTTAGTTGAATGCAATGATAAAAATGCAGTTATTTAAAAAAAAAAAAAAGAAGAGAAAATGTTATTTTGTGTAGGTGGAAAGGAATGGGAAATATAATTTGTGTAGGTGAGGTCTTATAAAAAGATCCCACATCAAAAACAAAAAACAGAAAGAAACATCAAGAAGGATGACAAGTAAAGAAAAATCTGAATTGGATAACAGAATCCAAATGTTATAAGAACATCTTACTATGTTGAGATGTTATAATTTAGGTTTGTGTTTACAATGTAACAAAAGAGATTTTAAGTTTAAATGTGACGTTGAACAAAAGAGACATTTATGCTTACAAACCAGATTTTTTCAGGTTTTTAAAATGCTGAAATGTGAAATGTTTAAAGTTTAACTTTCATTTATTTGTTATTTCATTATTCAAACATTCTTCATTAAATTTCTTGTATAATGTCACTGTGTGGGCCTCATTTCAGCAAATGTTCTTATTGTTATATCCATCCCCAGTTATTGTTACAACTCACCCCAGTAGCGGGGCAGGTTGTAACTGTGGAACTGTTTGTATTGACATTACCTCACATTATCTGTGTTTGTGGAGTAGATGTCTAAATGACTCCAACTATTTTACAACTATCCCCTGTCTCCTCTATCTAATATCTCCTGTTCAACCTGAACCATAATTTGAACCACAGTACCCTCTAGTGGACAAAAAAAATTAAACAACAATGCAATAATCATATAATAATTATGTAATTCAACACTTAATAGTCTGTGAATAGCCTAATAAGTGTACCTGGAAAGAGGAAAAATACTTAATAATACAGTGAGAAGTAATGGTGCATATAAAAATGAATACCTACTTTTGACACACCCATTATATTGTTGATGGTTTTGCTGTGATGGCCTCTATAGGCCATTTTTTTGTTGGGACGATTTCAAATCCACTCATTGAAATATAACAGCTATACAGTATATAACAACTCTGAAGCCAAGTCTTGATAGAGCAGGAGAATGCTGCAGCCAGACCAAAACACACTAATGAAAATCAAATGGCAAAAAACAAAACAAAAAAAAAAAACTAGAAAGTTTGCTAATCACTTCCATGTATCCATGTATTTAATTTTATTGGGAGCTTCATGTTTCTTTGTGTCAATGAATAATCTAATGGCTCGAATTTGACCAGTAGCCTACAATACATGTTACTGTAATAGAGGACATTAGCCTACGCCTGACAGGAGGAGGTGACTACAGGCTTGTGTCTGCAAACTGGGCATTCCCTTCCAGGACCAGACACCTTCCCGTAATTCAACGCATGACCACTAGACAGAGCCAAATTAATATTTGGATCATTTCTTGGATGGTTACTCCTGTTAACCACACTGACACAGCACTGTTAACGGTAACACTTTATTTTACAGCCCCCTAATTACGGTGTAACTAGTTTGTAATTATGGGGTACTAATAAAATAACAATGCTGTAGTTACAGGGTAACAAAACAAGAAGTCCAGCAATTAAGGGGGAACATTTTTGTAATTATAAGAAATTTATAAGGTAGCCTAGTTATGGTGCAATTGTTTTCGTAATTACTGCATACTTAAAAAATAATTACAGGGTACAATAACACAATTAGGGGGGGCTAAACAATTGTTATTGGTGCTTAAAGGTTCATGGACTGGAAAAAGGCCATTGTAAAGTGCTACCCATGTTTCTATTAACTACATGGGTTGATGCACAGGTTGTTCTGGAAAAAAAAATTCTACACCTGAAAAGCTGAATTGAAGATTAATAACTTTTCCTACTATTTTCCTAAAGTATCCCCTCAGATATGATAGTAGGTAGATGTAATAGGTAATAGTAATATATAGTAGTAATAGTAGGTAGTGGTAAGATTAGAGTGAGCTAACTTGTGGCTTAAAACAGTGAAAGTGCAATAGGAATTAACAATTAAATAGATGTTTTCCACATTAAAAATATGGTATCTTAATACAAATTCCAAATATTCCGTTATGTGTTTTTAATCATGTGTAGTTTATAAACCATGTATGAAGTGAGACATCTCCGTCGTCAAAGTTTACTGGAGCCTGAGCTTGATGAATCATAATGCTGCTGGACGTATGGCAGATTGACCTGAACACAGACTCAGACTCACAGTTGCCTTTTCTGATCGGTGTTCACCTGCACATTGAGAGAGAAAACTCACGTTGCATTCATTTGGAGAAACACCAACAACAATATCTGCCTTTTAGAAAGGAAAATATGGAGAGTGATTATTATTTAACAGGAAAAGATTAGTACAGAGGATTTTGCTGAACAGACAAACAAGAGACAGACAGTCAGGATAGAATAGTTGTTTGTGTTGAAGGATTTGCATTTGTGTCCATTTGTGTCCTTAGTTTGATTTGCATTGTAAATTAGATTCACAATGTAAATGAAAAGCATAAGATAAAGCTATGATGAAGCATGTTGACCTTGAATGAAGCTACATCAGGTGGCCTTATGGTTATTTGATTATTAAGATGTTGCCATTACATTTCTTTCAGCATCCATGCAAATGGTCGCTTGACTCAATGCCCTTAATGACGATCGCCATGAAAACATCAACTGCATGTTTGCGGAGGAGCAATACCTTTATGCTGAAGCCTCTAGTTTCTCTGGAGTGACTGCTGAGCTTTCACCTCAGTCTGCTGTTGGTCTCGGCTCCAAACCTGCTTGTGGATTTGAGAGCCTCAATATATGGGAACCAATAGTCAGCACAGCTTCATCAGCATACAAACTTCTCTTGGACATGGACAAAGGAGACCTTCCTCCCACAGAGAAAGAGTCTCCTCTCATGACCTAACACACAGTGTTAGGTAATGCTGGAGCATCCATCCACCCAGCTCAGCATGTTGAGGCTCAATCTAACCTGCTCCGCCTTGTTGAGGCTCCATCCCATGATGCTCAAATGACTGATGACTTCAAAATCATTGAGAGATTGAAGCTGCTTCAGCATTTCCCCTTTGGTTTTGACGATGACTACCACTTGGAGGCAGTTGGGAAGAGATACCTCTATGCCCCCCCAGGTGACACATCTGGATTTGTGGCTGACTGCTGCTCACCCTGTGGATCCACTCTGGGCTGCCTGGATGAGTGGGAGCGAATGGTCAAATCCCACTTTGACTTGGAGAAGGAGGGATTTGGTGAGGAGCTCCTCTACGCTTCATCACATCTCTCTAGATTTGTAGTTGACTGCTCCCCACAGCATGGGCCGACTCTGGACCAGCTTGACAAATGGGAACCTGTTGTCAGCAGCACTGATTCTCACCTGATGCAGTTCCTCTCAGTCCTCCTGGAGGAGGAGGAACTTGGTGAAAAGCACATCTATGTTTCCTCAACAGTGAGTTCTACATGTATGGCTGCCTGCGCTGCACACCATGCCCCTACTCAAGATCATCTTGATGAATGGGAGCCAATCGTCAGAGCTGATTCTAAACTGATGCTGTTCCTCCAGGACTTGGAGAAGGAGGAAGAACAATGTCCTTTTATCAAGATAGAAATGACTCTTGTGCACAGATTGCTGCTGAAAGCTCTGTCACCGTCCTGCATCAACCTGAACATTGTGAGGAAACAAAAGTCACTGTCCTCTCTGCTGGACCTGACAATACCTCCACCTCAGAGGAGGCCCTCCCCGTCTCTCTTGCTGAAAACACCCTGATTCACCTGCTTCAGGAAGGATCAACCAACCTGCTTCAGGAGTCCCAGGCTCCAGCCATCCAGGTTGAAGTCAAAGCTCCACCAAGCCTTGTGGTTGAAACTGTAAAGGATACCAAGGATCTGTCCTGTCTGACCGATCTGGAAAAGACACTTCCACCCGTCCACCTGGTCAAACCTACAGGACCTCAGAGTTCCAGTGCCAAAGACAGCCTGTTGACAAAACCAAAGGAGAAGAAGAAGCGTGGCTTCTTTTCTTGGCTATCCCGCATATTCCGGGGGAAGAACAAGAAATCTGCAAACAACATGGCTGCAACAGCAGAGACGAGCCAAAGCCCTGCTTGACTGCCCTCTCACCTGCAGTCCACTTCTGACTCCTGTCATCCTCCTATCCACTTTACACAATTGAACAACTGAATCATTTTATTTGAATACAGTTATTTGCACACTACTGTTATAGTGTCTTTGCGCATTTCTTCAAAACACACCTTTATTCCTGCAGTTATGGGTGACCTGTAACCTAAAGCAGTGAAAGTGTAATGGAATTAGTAAATATATGTTGGCCATTAACATTTTCTATACCTCTATTACTAACAATATAATCAATATTTATTATAAATTTGGCTGTCCATTTTGTCCATTTTGCTTTTAATATACCACTTGATTTCTGTTAAAAAAACAAAACAAAAGCAAACCAAAACACATAAATTATTATTATGATGGAAACGCTTTATTTTACAACCCGCTAATTACGGTGTTGTGTTTGTAATTATGGTGTACTAATAAAATAACAATGCACCAATAACACTTCTTTTGTCCCCGCTAATTACGTTATTGTACCTTGTAATTATTTTTGTAGTAGTATGCAGTAATTACACAAATAGTTACACCATAACTACCTTATAAATCTCTCAGAATTACAAAATTGTTACCCCTTAATTCCCAGACTTCTTGTTTTGTTACCCTGTAACTACGAAATTGTCATTTTATTAGTACCAAATAATTACAAACTAGTTACATCGTAATTAGCAGGCTGTAAAATAAAACGTTGCCCAGTTAACATATAAAAAGAAGTTTTTTTTAGTTAACAAGGGAATCAAAGGGAGAGCAATCCATTTGTTTAAACAAGAAATATTTTTGTGTAATTTACTAAAGGGTGAGAGTACAGCTTGTGAGGGACTACAACAAAACATTTTTCAGTCTCTCCCTCCGCCTCATCGTCATCATAAGAGAAAAAAATTGCCTACAGCTCTGTACTTCCATAGTATGGAGAATTACTAAGAGTGAGAGTGAGGGTGTGTGTGTGTGTGTGTGTGTGTGTGTGTGTGATATGAGGTCTCTCACACTTAACTTGTCCTTTCTCACCCCACATCATATCCCTCACCTCTATTGACTGTAATTGGCCTCAAATCTAATCCCTCTCTCATTAGCTATTTAATAATCTTCTCTGTTGTCTCTTACATGATCATTCTGTGGTCACAGGAATATTTTATGGGCATTATGGTTCTGACCTTTGCACACCTTACTATTGGTTTCTTGTAATGTTAGTGATCTAGGAATCTAAGCTTATTCTACTGTTACAGTCATTGTAGTGGCTCTAGATGAGTGCCAGGTAAATGTCTAAAGTGGACTTTGGGAAGCAGTTTCTGTTATATGAGTAGCCTAAGGTAGCATAAACCCTACCAGGAATAAAAGTAGCCATGCGGCCATGTGTGTGCCCAGCAGACCAAAGTAGCCAAACACACAGCCAAACCTGTCTCAGAACCACATGCATAGTTATATTCTAAAAGTTGAGCATGTACTTTATCATTTAGGATTAGTAGTGTTGGTCAAGATAGTCTTATATTTGAGAGATTTGAAAACAATGCCTACATGCTACGATGCTGAGCTAGCGAACCTGTTATGTGTAAGACAGCATGGTTGGAAGTGATATGGAAACAGTGTCCAGCAACTTTCAGTAGATTTGGAAACTGACTTTCAAGACTATATCATTTTCACATCACCATGGTTTTATTTCTTAGTTATATTGTACGATAAATATTGAATTGTCTTGAGTTTGATGCCAAATGCTGTGAGTTGCATTCATGGGTTGGTTTAGTGGAGATCTCAGCGCCACAATCAGAGTCAAGGTAATTTATATATTGACTCTGTGTATTATGTATATCAATGTAGTTTCTGTATATTCTGAAAGCATGTTGGAAGAGTAAATTGTTTGGTTTATACTAGAAAGGGAATAAGATGAAAATGAGTTTCCATATGATGTAATTTTTGGTAGATGCCATTCAGATCAAAATAATGCAAGTGTATGTGTTAAGGCATGAATGGTTTTTCACACACACCATGTGTGGAGTCCCTGTGTTTATTTTGCAATGGGAAAGATGTTTTCTGAGAGTGCTGAAGACCTAGGCTTACTGATTTTTTTAAGGCTCTATAAATGTGGAGCATTTCTTCATAGATTGTTATAGAGACTGACTTACAGATGGAAAATAAGCTGTGGCTTAAAGTGCAGTTTTGTTGTGTTTCAGTGGTTTCAGTTCAAAGTTTCAAAATACCAAAAGGTCATGTCTGGTTATTGGCAGCTGTTAGACTGGTAAGAGGAGTACTGTTAATCATTCTTATGAATGCATGTCATCAGTCCATTTGTTCTGATTTTCAATGGCAGTGTTATCTTTTTGTTAACATTGCAACGTTACATTTTAAAGAAACGGTAGAACAATAAATCCTGCAGTGAAGCTGAAACAGAAGCTCATGTTTTTACCTCTTATTATCCCACAGTACACTGACCTACCCTCCTGACCCACCAAGTCAGGGAGGCAACACTTATCTTGTTGAATGTTGAAGTCTAGCAGTTGAACATGTGTTGATTTTCAGTAAAGTGTGACGTGAACTCCCCAATTCGAATTGGGTGAGCATGTATGACGGAAGTGGTCTGTGGTTTCCTCTTCCTGATTCCTCTGTCAGCGACAAAGGAATCGCAACAACATTGACAGGTCTCTGGTACAGCTTATGTTGGCCTGTGATGGACAGAAATATACAATTCACATTTTCACAGTAGAATGAGTAAGCTAGCTATAGAGCAGAGATACAACAGAAATGTCTCATGAAGAGGTTTTATCATGATGCAGAATAAGATTGCTTTGTCACTTACTTGTTCGGCTTGAGAACAAACTGTGTTGTGATGCCAACAGCACCTGGCAAAAATAATCGCTGAGTCATCAACAACCTTATCAGCACCCCTGCAGATATATAATGGTCCTGTGTTCTGTGGGGGCAGCAAAAAATCTTACTTACTGCACCTTTAAAACAATTCTCCCCCAGTTTTCTCATTTGATCTGTTTTCCTTTTTTTAATGAAAATGCTGTGCTAATTTTTAGAAAAAGAAACAGGGTTATTATTTTTGATGCAGCTGTTCTTGCATATTGTCTATCAGTCCTCATGTATTATCTGATAGCTTATGTCGCTATAGGCTATGCAATTCTCAAGCTCAACCTCATCCACACACCCACATGCCCACACACATACACACACTCTCTCACACACAGAGAAAACTGTTTTTAAGGTGCGGTTCTGTTTTAAAGGGGCAGTTGTGCAACTCTAACACTTCATGTACAGACAAAAAAGTGGTGCATGCCAGAACACACAGATTACTGGAAATCAACACATCTTCGACTGCCAGCTCTTCACTTTAAAACTCAACTTTGGTTTGACTTCAACATTCAACAAGGTGAGGCATGATATCCATTATGTTTTAGATAATCTATATATCACAAAGGTATTTTATCTGTGTGATACAATGCATTTGAATTAATGATATGCAGACATAAAGGCATGTTTGTAATAACAGTGTCTGTAGACAGTTTGAGGACATTGACTTTAAATTAAGACAACTTCCAACAATCCAACTTTTTGCCTATAACTTTTCTTTGATGCTGGCATAATCTGTGCATCATCTCCACATAAGAGGAGTTTCCGTATCAGTAGAGTTCAGTAACAGTCAAGAGAGAAATCATGATATGAAAAGTTGATGAATTAATTTAATAGGATCAAGGGCAGGTTAGAATAGAGCCATGTTGGTCTACAGCCATGTACACATACAACTGTTAAACATGTATCTGTAAACATTGTGAAATCATGCTAAATGGGCTGTGTGTGTGTGGCAGGAGGGGAAAGGTATCGGTGTGTTTCACTCTCTTTGAATTGTGTTTTGTCACCTGGAGATGTTTGCTAAAGCAACAAGGAAGTTGGTGAATCAAGTGGACCCAAATCTCATCAGTGTTAAAAGTTTAAACAACAGCACCAAACTGGCGCCCCTGACACTGGTCAAAAAACAGAAAACAAATTTTTTTTCCACTAAATACACGGTCATGGACTACACCATTCTTGACCTCCTAGATGTCCCAATCCCCTTTGAAGGTACTCAGACACACACACACACACACACACACACACACACTACACACATAATGTGCACAGAAATACAACCTCCATCTCTCTCTCTCCCCTTCTCTCTGCCCAGATGTCAAACGTAAAGTTTTCATAAAGAATCATAGTTACACTTTGCAGTCAGAAGTGGATTCCAGGATAACAGTAGACATTCCTGACGGGTCAGCTGGCAGCAAGACAGAAGGAAAAGCCAGAAACACCCTATCATTCTCCACACTGAAGAAAGACAGTGTAGACATCCCAAACCTGAACAAATGCTGCAGTGACTGGTATGCTTCTATCTATCTATATATATATCTACAGTGGTGGAAAGAATACTTGAATGTCCTACTCAAGTAGAAGTATTGTTACTTCGCTGATATTCTACTTAAGTAGAAGTAAAATTAGGCTACTGGTGTAAAAATGTAAAAAAAAGTGTAAAAAGTAACTAATTTAAAATGCACTCAGAGTAAAAGCTACTGAGTTACTTACTTTTCCGAGCAGGTGACCTTTTCCATGCAATTCTAAAAAGACTGGCTCCACAATTTACAACTGTCCAGTTTCTGTTGCTTACGGAGAGCCACAAAACTTGTAAAATGTAAAATGTAGCTGAGTACAATACTTAGTAAGTAAACACATAGTTAAGTAAAAGCAAAATTACTGACATACAAGAAAGTAAAAGAATACAAAAAGCTACCCAGTTACAGTAATATGAGTTAATGTCATTAGTTACTTCCACCCTTGTCTATCTCTCTCTCTATGAAAGGCTCCAGACACTGTCCATCCATTTTCCATAGAGGCTTATTCCTAGTCAGGGTCACGGGAGGCTGGAGCCTATCCCAGCATGCACTGGGCAAAAAAAGAGGAAATACCCTGGATAGGTTGCCAGTCCATCACAGAGCTACTTTGTAAAATAGTTGAGAATATTTGTTTTGATTTGAAGTGAGTAACCCTTTCATAATTTGAGGAAGCTAAATTGTGGGGCCACACTTTAAAGGGCCTCAATTAATCTTAATCAAGAGTAAACACAACAGAGTTAGGTACTTGATCTCTATTATACTAAATACCAAACAGGGCAAAACACATAATTGTGCTTACAAAATGATCACAGATTTCATTACCTCATTCCTTTACCTCCCGCTTGTCTACTTTTTGTTCCCAGGAAGATAAACCATACAAACAAGAAGTTACTGCCCAAATTGAGGAAGGGGGAGATGCTGGCTGTTGTCAAAGAAATCATCTACACTTCCAGCCCTGTCAAGCTTTCAGGATCCACAAATATGGAAGGCTACTTAGGGGGAAAAGTGAAGAAAGTTGTAGCATTTTTGCTGGTGAGTGTTTGTGTGTATGTCAGAGATGAGCAGGTATGATCATGCCTTCACAGATGTTTCATTGAATTAGGTGCACAACACCTGCAGCAGGCTCAACTATAAGATGTGGCATCACAAAACTGTTCCTCTCCAGATTCACTGTCAGCACTGATCAGACCTGCCTTTGCACTAAATAAACTGCAACTACAACACCGCCATGACACATCTTAAAGGTGCAATGTGTCGTATTTTAACATCAACAAATCATTACCACATTCATTTTGAGACATTAGTATAATCACCGTAAATGACGTTGACGTTGACGTTAAAACTAAGCATATCTGAAACTTTATTTACCATTTCTGTGCAACATGGACCTCATCCATGACAATACCATTCGTCTCCTATAGACCGCTGCCCTCTCCACCGCAGATCAGCCTGCAGAAACGTTGGCAAATGGTTTCTAGCCTCCGCTCCACAGTTAAGCGCTCGACCTCCGATAGAATTCTATCAGGAGTGGTGGGGCCGATGTGTTTTAACAGAATGGATGTACTGAACGCTTCGAGTGGTGATTTAACTGCCAGTATCTGCAGTAAGGAGATTTCACATCTTCTGTGGGTGTATTATGAACACTATGCCATTTTATCTACATCCAAAAAACCTCCGAAAGCTTCATCTGTATCCCAGAACTATCCTAAATTTAGCCAAAAAGTAACACATTGCCTCATAATATCATTATGTTGTTAGCCATGCTTAGTATCCTCAGAGAAAGAGAGAGAGAGTAATAGGGATAGAGGGAAAGAGATAAGGGTTAAAAATAACAGGTTGGACACAATGATAGTTTGGTACTGTGTGTCTGGTTATGCTGTTCGTTTCCATTATATTTGTTTCAGCAAGGCAAAACTAAGGAGGAGACTTCCTATACAATCCCAGAAGGAGCTGTTGTTGCTTACAGCCTCATGGGTATAGCAGTTGAAGAGAGAGGTAAGAGGGGAAAAGTGTGTGTGTGTGTGTGTGTGTGTGTGTGTGTGTGTGTGTGTGTGTGTGTGTAACCAAACGCAATTTTTCTGTAATGGTAGCAAGGAAATATTTCTGCAGTTTTGTATGTGTCATTGTAGGTGAGCAAGTGCAATGGTCAGCCTTAATTACTGAAGATACTGAGCCATAGAGTATCTTTCTTGTCATCAGATTAATAATCTAAAACAAATCCTGTTTATGTTTTCTTTTGTTTTCTTTTCTTTTGTTTTCTTTTCTTTTCTTTTCTTTTCTTTTCTCTCTCTCTCTCTCTCTCTCTCTCTCTCTGTGTGTGTGTGTGTGTGTGTGTGTCTGTGTAACAGTACACGGAGACTATATGTCATTGGAACGTAAGTGCAGAGAAACACAGCAGAACACACAACACACACAAACTATTCAACATCTATAAGTAAGTTAGGTAAATATCTATAAAACATTGAGAAATCCTGTGCAATTTTGTGTGTGGGTTTATCTGTGTATGCGTGTTTGCATGTGTGTGTATGTGTGTGTGTTTGTGTCTGTTGTATATGTCATTGTAGCGTTCTTGGACATAGAGACAGACTGCTTTCATGGGGGCACTGAGACAAGTATGTATTCACTCACTGATTTTTGTTTTTTTTATGCATGCAGTAAACCATCTATTTTATCATCAGATTAATAATCTAAAGCTAGACCTTGACCAGTACATGTTGTTGTTGACTTCACTAAAAGAGATTCATCATCAATAAATCCAGTTCACATTTTCTTTTCTTAGGTATATGTGTGTGTCCGTGTGTGCTGCTTCTTGTACTGTCAGGCTTTTTGGTTAATTTGTGACACTAAAGTCTAGATATACAAATCTTCCTTTCCATCAATTCTTCCATTTTTGTTTGACTTCATTAAAATTTATATATAACCCGTAATTCCAGTAATTATCTAGTTTTCTCCTCCTAAACACAAACTATGGTAATCATAGTCTGACTGATTTTTGACTCAGTGGTTTGTTCGTTTTCTCAGTAAGTTCTCAAGCTCTAGTTCGCTCAAGTTCGTCTCCTCTTACAGGCACACTGATGTTGAAAATTGAACCAGAAATATTGGACAACACATCCCAGAATTCCTTTAAAACTCTCCATCAAGTGCAAGATGGTGAGTGTGTGTGTGTGTGTGTGTGTGTGTGTGTGTGTGTCTGCGTACCAGTGGCGGCTGCTGACCATAAAAAATTGCTGCTGACCCCCCCAAAAAATTTTTTTTAAAGTTTTAATGTGAATTTGTGTATATTGTGTATTTTTAAAGTTTTCCTTTCAAAGCTTTTTTTATTTTTTTATTTTATCCTATTTCTTTGCTGCGTACCTTAGACAGTTATTTATTCCATTGAGTAACATTAGCTGGTGAAGCAGAGAAAATAGTTGCTTCACTGAAGTTCCTTTTAATAACCAGAGGGGGAGCTGTTCTGCTGTTTTGCACCATATATTGTCAGGCATGTTTTTGAACACTGCAACCAAAGCACCATTGTGGGCTTCACAGAGGACCATACTGTGTGATGAGAATGAAATTTATATTTTGTATGTTATTTTTATTTAATTTTTTTCAGTGAAGTTCTGCTTCACCTGTTGTCAGAGAAACCTCCTCTGCTGCGTACGCAATGCACATGGGCACAGGGTTTTTAGTGTTTGTGCTTCATTCTGACAAGGTTGTGCACAGGGGCTTTCATCCCCTCAGCATTCTTAAGGGTAAGTTATGCTTCTGTGTTGAACCTATGGCGTAGCTTTGCCGCACCGACAGCGTGGCTACAGAGGCTGCCGCCGTATTTGTGCACCTCTCCGAAAATGGAACTGTGCATAAGACCACAAGAACTATGTTTGGCCGGCTTTGTATTTCCTCATGGAGCAGATCAAAGAGAGCCTAGCTGAAGAGGTTCACAGATATGTTTGTAGGACACCTCATCTCCGATTAAAAAGATTACCAGATGTCACTGAATTTGTGGTGAGAAATATTCCAAAACACCAGCTTCAGAGAATGTAAACACTGCAACTTCTTCTGTTATTAATACTTCTTTTGTGCTAACAAAGCACGACACTGCCATCTAGTGTTTCGGCGGTTTACGCGCAGAATCACCAACGCAGAACCATAAATGCTCACACCGCCCAAGACACCTACATTGTAGCTATAGCGGCAGTTTGACGCAGAACTATAACTTACCCCCTTATAACTTATCTCTGGAAACACATTTTACCCATTTGAATGTGGACTCCCATACCTTGTTGTAGCTACATGTTTGTTTTTGTGCTGTTCTCTCTGTACAGCATGCACGGGAATAAATGACGATAAAAATTTCAATATTTCAATTTTCATACTTCAGTTTATTCAAATGCAGGACATTCTGTCACGGGACAATAGGTCAAAATGCGGGACTGTCCTGCACAAATCGGGACATTTGGTCACTGTGGCTGCCTCAGTTCTCTTTGTATTAGATGATGAAAATAACTTCTCAACAAACTATTTATTTTAAAATTTCCACTCAAAAAGGGCACTTTAGGACTGCCGGGGCAAAGAGGCACGGACTCCAGCCCCTTTTGGACCCTACCTGTGCATGTGCTTGCAAACTAAAATCACATTTACCCCCACCTGTCTCTGCCACCTTTAGAGTTACAGAAGAAAGAGGAAATCCTCCAACCTCTGGCTGAGCTGCCACAGTCAAGCCGGTCTGATTTGGTTCAGGCACTCTGTGAGCTTCTGGACAAGCAAGATGATCTAACAGACCTAGAGAACACAGTAAGAGTGAAATTCACCTAGAATATCTCTCTATCATGTATACGACTGTGGTGAAGGATATAAATCTTGGGCTAATGGTCTTTGTGTTTTCTCTGTTCTCCAAACTCCCAATCCTTCCTCCCTGCAACCCCCTCATCACTGTCTCTCAGCTGGAGAAGTGGTGTAATGGTGACACTTCTGACTACCCAAAGGCACAGTCGGCCTGTGATATAGTAAAACTGCTCAGGCCTGTCACACCCAATCAGATTGAGACGAGCTCAACCGACCCGCCCTCTCTCCTAAAAGCTGCTCACCTACTGGTCAGCGCAATGGACAGTGAGTCAACTCCAATATGTGTATATGTGTGTCTGTGTCTTTTTGAGCAAATCAATTGCAAATGTACAATATGCTTCAAAACAACTTGTGTTTTCTTGTGCAGCACTGCCGGACCTAATCCCATCAGAGCTGACCAAGTGCAGTCCTGACATCCTGAGAAGCCTCAACACACTGGTTTGTCTATTCTCTTACCAACATCAATATTCGCTTCGTTGATTTGATTTGCGAAATAGAAAAATACATGAAAAAATCTCTACATTTATAAAGATTTGACCACAGAGGACAGCACAAGAAAGTGTTGCTTAAAACTTGTGGTCCATTGTGGTCCTTGAGGGAAGACAAAATAACAATAACTTTACATACAATATAAAAAACAATGAAAACACAATCAAAAGACCATTGGATATAAAACAAGTTAAACTGTCTTAACAAAGACCTCTTCTCAATTTATTCCAAAATAATATTGTCAACATAGCTGTGGTAGGACAGTTTCTGATTTGCAGGGAGAGGCAGTTCCACAAACTGATACCAGAGAAGCAAAATGAGCTTTGAGCTGCAGTGGCAAAAAAAAAAATCCACCTAAAAACACTTGAACACTGTTGAAACAACAACTAACATTTTTTCTCTCTTGCTTTGTCTATCAGGTGAGCAACCTGAAGGAGAACGGTCAGTCTCCTCCTGGCTCACTGCCCCTCTCCCTTCAAGATGGCGGAGAGTTCAGCTGGGCGGCTGAGATCCTCTGCTCAGCCAGTGAGACGCTGGAAGAGCTGACTGAGCTGTGGGTGGAAACAGGAGTCGAACCAGGATCGTTCCTGCTGGCTCTGTGCATCACTGTGCAAGGCCTCAGCATGCTGCATGCGTAACTGTGGAGGGTGACATTCACCTGAAACCACCTTTTAGCTATAATAATCACATAGGGCTGCAAAGAAAGGTTACATAGATTTTATGACTTTGTTGCTGATATTATACTTTCATATACTTCTTTCAAAAGTTTATGTTGAATTTTTTAAATAAATTTGGAATGTTTTTCATATTAGCTTGCTGTACATCAACATTTGCCAGTAATCACTCCCACAATGTAAAAGTTACAGACTCTTACACACTGCTCACAGAAAGGACTGCAGTTTGTTTGGTCAACTGAAATTGGATTCATTGTAATCTACAGTATTGCTGATAAAAATGTAACAACGCAAATCTGTTGACATTGGTGGATGTGTATTAGACGACTTGTAATATTTGGGATTTCCATCAAATGAAAGAGGAACGCAATATTATCCTATTTAGAGAACATAAAGCTGGAAGTGTTATAAAATTAGAACATTTATTTATATACACATTTGTAATGATGCAACCCAAAGTGCTTTGCAAACATGATTTAAAAAACATCAGAAGGAGACATAAAGTTGAACACAGTCGAACACCCTCATCTAGAGTTTCAGTGTTTACGTTTTAGAGGCTAAACACTGCCTCTCCTGCCTTGTTGGTTCTTGTTGTATACTGGTTGAAAGACCAGCCCCAGATGATCTAACATGTCTCCTTGGCTCATATGGAACAAGTATATCAGACAAACAGATTATATATTACTGTATGTAAAAAAAATCCAGAGAAGTCCATTTCACATAGGCTACAGTATCTTAACACATTTATCCACTTGGGAAATCGCTGATCCTGCTTCTTTGCTCTGCCTTGCTGCCTCTGAGCTGTGTTGGCATGAAATAACTAATCATTTGGCATCAGTCCAGACATGACTTCAACACAAAGGATTTCTACCATGCAGGATCCTGTTGCTTGTTTGCAGATAGAGGTTTATGCATGAACTACCTTAACCAAAAGACTCCTCCAATATGACTTGACTTCTTTGGTCAGGTTGCTCAGTATGGAGAATAACATGAATAACTTTCATCTCTCAACTTGACTATTTGCAGCTACGTGGTGAAGTTTAGAACCTTAGATGCACTCATCCATCTTGGTGATCAACTTCTAGAATGGAGGTCCATCCATATCTGATAACTTGATGATTATGGTACAATACTGCATCAACTGTTCCTAAGATAGCCTACATCACAAAGTAGCACAAACTGGTTCGCAAAGTACATTTTAGACATTTACCCAAAGTATTAAAAATCAAAGCAGCACTCCTAGTGAACTGGAGGTGTGTAAAGCTCTACGGTGCTATAAGTGATGACATTTTGAACACAATCAAATCATGATGGCAAAAACATGGAAAATAAGAAGACCCAGGTTGAAAATAACTGGAATTATCCTTTAAGTGTGAGAGGTCAAATCTCTCTCTCACACACACAAAGACTTGGACTGTTCAGTCGTTGAGACCTGTATGGAAGTGAGAGTCGAGCAATAGTGTGTGTGTGTGTGTGTGTGTGTGTGTGCGACAAACACAATGTTCTAACTAAAATCCTAAGTAATGTTACTAATAACTCACAACACGTTTCTGTGGAGAGAAGACAGCTCTAGTCAAAGCTCACTGAAAAAAGTTGCGCTGTTCTGCAATTCTTTTCTCTTATGATGATGATGAGGCTGAGGGAGAGACTGAGAAGATAGTCGAGAGGTTAACAAAAGACGAAAAGGAGAGCTGCTTGGGTCTCTAGTACCTTCCACTGGTGCTGTTTGGTAACAGGGATCAAAGTCTTCAGTGGTAAAAAAGGAGGTCCAAGGCACTCAAGTGGATTTGGTTATTAAAAAAGCCTTTATTAAGTTGGGCTAAAGCATTAAAATAACTGGTGACCTGGTGAGACAATCACAGGTATAATAGGAGGGCCCAAAAATACTAAACCAATTAAAGATAGTAGATGTCATGGTTATAGTGGCAATGCAGTCTGTGGGAATAAGGTCACTGTACTGTGGTCTTTGCTTGATGACAGCACTTTTGGTAATTTGCCATACGTTATAACCAACAAAGATGTTGAATTCCCACTTGAACTAGCATGCTGGAAAGGATGCTGCAAGCCGGCTGCTTATTGCTGAGAGATTCCACAGAGACTGCAGTGAATGATCTTGATGATTCATATATTGTATTATATCCTTTTCAATCCAAGTTGAAACCTGACTGCGCTACTTTCCAAGGGCAACTTCGTACAGGATTGCTAACTCTTTACTCCTTTGAAAACGAACTCTTTGCTCCAAATTTAAATAGGAATTAACTAATTGATTGACTGACTAATTCACTTTGCATTTATTTTTCACAAATTCAAGTCATGTTAGAGAAAATTCAGTCCAGTCATTTTGGCTACATCCTAAACTAAACTACTGTGTATCCTAATCATCTCTGTGCCATTATCAATTATCATAATCTATTTTGTTTGCATAGTTTTGAAAATAAACACTTTTATTTGTTTTACTTATTGTGTTTCACTCCTTTTGAGTAGGCTACAGTCAGACAGCCTGCTTGCCAGTAGAGCTGAAGCAATAAAGGAATTTGTTTCTTCTAATCCACACTTCTTATTGATTGAATCAACACGTTTCTCATTGATTCAAAGACACTCTGTGTTTCCACTTTTATGAATAGGCTGCCCTCTAGCAGTACTGGATAGACACTACATCATTAACGAACGAGAATCATGTGGAGCCAACCCACTCTTTTGACCCTCGGTCATCTAATGGCCAACTGGATCAAATGAACAAAAGAGTCAATTGGACAAATCTTTTCACTGTCAGTCACTCACAAGAGCCGAACTTTTCATCACCAGGTGTTAACCCAAAAGACCTTTTTGTTCTCAAGAAACAGTAAATGCTGATATCTTCTGTTCATAAAAGAGATCAAAAGTAGCGGTGTGTATATACAGAAATAAATCAAATTACACCACGGTATATGATGGCAACCTGAACCATAATTTGAACCACAGTGCAACCACATGCAATAATCATATAATAATTATATAATTCAACATTTAATAGTCTGTGAAAAGCCTAATAAGGAAAAATATTTAATAATACAGTGAATATTAAATTGGGTATTCCCTTCCAGGACGAGACACCTTCCCGTAATTTAAGTCATTAAATTACGGGAGTTAGAAAATATGCCTGTATGCCTTTACGTTTGGTAGCGTTGGTCCCCATAATCACATTTGAGAGATTTGCATAGTTAAAATCAAAGCCTCTACGATGCTAAGCTAGCGAACCTGTTATGTGTAAGACAGCATGGTTGGAAGTGATATGGAAACAGTGTCCAACAACTTTCAGTAGATTTATAAACTGGTTTCCAAGACCATATCATTTTCACATCACTATGGTTTTATTTCTTAGTTATATTGTGGGATAAATATTGAATTGTCTTGACTTTGATGCCAAATGCCATGTGTTGGGATGTCAATTGCACTCATGGGTTGGATTAGTGGAGATCCCTGTACCAATACCAAAAGGTCATGTCTGGTTATTGGCAGCTGTTAGACTGGTAAGAGGAGTACTGTTAATCATTCTTATGAATGCACGTCATCAGTCCATTTGTTCTGATTTTCAATGGCAGTGTTATCTTTTTGTTAACATTGCAACATTACACTCTAAAGAAACGGTAGAACAATAAATCCTGCAGTGAAGCTGAAACAGAAGCTCATGTTTTTACCTCTTATTATCCCACAGTACACTGACCTACCCTCCTGACCCACCAAGTCAGGGAGGCAACACTTATCTTGTTGAATGTTGAAGTCTAGCAGTTGAACATGTGTTGATTTTCAGTAAAGTGTGAAGTGAATTCCCCAAATTGAATAGGGGAAGCATGTATGGTGGAAGTGGTCTGTGTCTCCTCTTCCTGATTAAAATGTAATTTATGACTTTTATCAACCTCTGTCACACCTACCTATCGATCTGTCAGCGACAAAGGAATCGCAACAACATTGACAGGTCTCTGGTACAGCTTATGTTGGCCTGTGATGGACAGAAATATAAAAGTCACATTTTCACAGTAGAATGAGTAAGCTAGCTATAGAGCAGAGATCCAACCGAAACGTCCCATGAAGAGGTTTTATCATGATGCAGAATAAGATTGCTTTGTCACTTACTTGTTCGGCTTGAGAACAAACTGTGTTGTGATGCCAACAGCACCTGGCAAAAATAATTGCTGAATCACCAACAACTTTATCAGCACCCCTGCAGATATATAATGGTCCTTTGTTCTGTGGGGGCAGTAAAAAATCTTTTCTCATTTGATCTGTGATACCCCCCCCATTCCCTTCCTCCACACCCACCTACGCACACACTCTCACACACACAAAACAAACACACTTTTAAGGGGCGGTTCTGTTTATCCTACTAAAATCCTACTACTATAAATGAGGAAATCTCTGTCCGTCTGTCTGTCTGCATCCATTTTGCTCCTCAACGGGTTGGCCGATCAATCTGAAACTGCACATGGCCATTGATCATTGGCATAGGCAGGGACTGACGGAGCTCATTTTTCCATTTTCACAAATTTACGCTGTTTATGCGCCTTTTTGGCAAGTCTGCGCGGAGTTGTGGCGCGCGCATCCCCGGAAGTCTGCACGTAGTTGTGGCGCGCGCATCCCCGCGCGCGCATCCCCGGGTAGGGACCAAGGACCAAGTTCTAGTAGAATTAGATTTAGGGACAGTTGTGCAGCTCTAACAGTTCATGTACAGACAAAAAAGTGGTGCATGCCAGAACACACACACTGGATATACTGGATATTAACACATCTTCGACTGCAAGCTTTTCATTTTAAAACTTTGGTTTGACTTCAACATTCAACAAGGTGAGGCATGATACCCATACTATAACTCTATGCTTTAGATAATCTAAATATCACAATGGTATTTTATCTTTGTGATACAATGCATTTGAATTAATGATATGCAGACATAAAGGCATGTTTGTAATAACAATGTCTGTAGACAGTTTGAGGACACTGACTTTAAATTAAGACAACTTCCAACAATCCAACTTTTTGCCTATAACTTTTCTTTGATGCTGGCATAATCTGTGCATCATCTCCACATAAGAGGAGTTTCCGTATCAGTAGAGTTTAGTAACAGTCAAGAGAGAAATCATGATATGAAAAGTTGATGAATTAATTTAATAGGATCAAGGGCAGGTTAGAATAGAGCCATGTTGGTCTACAGCCATGTACACATGCAACTGTTAAACATGTATCTGTAAACATTGTGAAATCATGCTAAATGGGCTGTGTGTGTGTGGCAAGAGGGAAAGGTATCGGTGTGTTTCACTCTCTTTGAATTGTGTTTTGTCACCTGGAGATGTTTGCTAAAGCAACAAGGAAGTTGGTGAATCAAGTGGACCCAAATCTTATCAGTGTTAAAAGTGTAATCGACAGCACGACACTGGCGCCCCTGACACTGGTCATAAAAAAGGAAAATAATTTTTTTTCCACTAAATACACGGTCATGGACTACACCCTTCTTGACCTCCTGGATATCCCAATCCTCCCTGAAGGTACTCAGACACACACACACACACACACACACACACTACACACACATAATGCAAACTGTGTATAAAAATGTAACCTCCACCCCTCTCTCTTCCCTTTTCTCTCTGCCCAGATGTCAAATGTGGCCCAGTAATAATGGATTATAGTCAAACTTCACTGACAGAGCTGGGTGCTGGTACAGCAGTAAACATTGCTGCCGGGTCAGTAGGCAGCAAGGCAGAGGGAACAGTGACAAAAAGACAATCGTTCACACTGAAGATAGACACGGTAGACATCAAAAATGTGATGAAACGCTGTAGTGACAGGTATCTATTTATCTATCTATCTATCTGACTCCAGACATTGTAACATCCATACATTTTCTGTACCCGCTTATTCAGGATCACGGGAGGCTGGAGCCTATCCCAGCATGCATTGAGCAAATGACAGGGCAACACCCTGGACAGATTGCCAGTCCATCAAAGGGCTACACTGTAACATAGTTGAGAATATTTGTTTGAAGTGAGTAACCCTGTCATAATTTGAGGAAGCTAAATTCTGGGGCCACACTTTAAAGGGTCTCAATTAATCTAGAATAGTAACAGTAATAGAGTAGAACACAACAGAGTTAGGTGTTTGGTCTCTATTATACTAAATACTAAACAGGGAAAAACACATAATGGTGCTTACAAAATGATCACAGATTTTATTATAACTACATTTAAATGTCATCTCTTGCCCTTCCCCTGCTCAGGCTGAAACTGATTATAGAAATCAAACTCATGATGCTCTTACCAAGTTTTTATCCTATTAAAACCATATTGCATTGAAAAGTCCTAGATATTTAGTTTTCTTTAAGATATTAAATTGATTCTGGACATTTAGACTTGAGCCTTGACATTAATGACATGGACTTGACTTGGACTTGACTTGGTAATCTACATTTAGACTTGGGACTTGACTTGAGACTTACTAAAGAATATTAGAGAGGCGGGCTCTGTAAGCATTTTCAAACGACTGCTAAAAACGTATCTTTTCAGCTTAGCTTTTAAATAGCCTTCATTTTAACTGTTTCTGTTCAGGATCCCAACAGAGCTGACACGGGCAAGTACGAATTTCCATTCGTCTTGTCCGGGTAATGCTTGACGGGATCCAAAAGAACTTGCACATGAGTGAACACTATATGTGGGGGGGACAGAGCTTTACCCTATATGATTCTCATCTGTGGATGGTGAGGTTTTTGACCAAGAGGAGAATCTATGATTCTGGTCTGCCTGAGGCAGTGAGATCTGACGTAAATATCAGATCAAGAGTAGAATCAGGAAGGACAGGGGAAAAGAAAATTAAAGAAAAACATATGGGTTCACTCACAATGTGCATCTAAAAGTGGGAGTATTTGTTGTGTTCTTTTATCTTTCTATTTTACTTGATTTGATTCTTTTAATGCAATGCATTTTGCTTGTTCTCTTATATGAATTTTATCATTTTATCTGTCTTTTAGCTGCCTTCTAATGATGTAAAGCACTTTGAGCTGCATGTTGTGTATGAAAAGTGCTATACAAATAAAGGTTATTATTACTTGGGACTCGAGCAAAGTTGACTTGGTCACACCTCTGGTGCTTTCTCTTCCCAGGAAGAAAAACGATATAAACGAGATGTTACTGCCCAAACTGGAAGAGGGGGAGGTGCTGGCTGCTGTCAATAAAATCATCTACACTTCCAGCCCTGTCACGCTTTCAGGATCCACAGAGATGGAAGGCAGCTTAGGGGGAACACTGAAGAAAATTGTAGGAGTTTTCCTGGTAAGTGTTTGTGTGTGGGTCAGAGAGAGATAACCTACTGTACATAAAGAGAGAGTGAAATACATAGATAGAGAGAAATAGAGGAGAACTTTTCAATAGAAATATATTTTTGAGAGGACTGGGGGTGAGCGAGCACAGGCATGTTGGGATTATCCCATCACAGATGTTTCATTGAATTAGGTGCACAACACCTGCAGCAGGCTCAACTGCAAGATATGGCATCACAAAACTGTTCCTCTCCAGATTCACTGTCAGCACTGATCAGACCTGCCTTTGCACTAAATAAACTGCAACTACAACACCGCCATGACACATCTTAAAGGTGCTATGTGTCATATTTTAACATCAACAAATCATTGCCACATTCATTTTGAGACATTAGTATAATCACCGTAAATGACGTTGACGTTGAATCTATTACTAAGCATATCTGAAATTGTAACAACTTTATATATCATTTCCATGAAACATGGTCCTCATCCACAACAATACCAAACAGTCGTCTCCCATAGACGACTGTGGCGTGACCTCTCCGCTGCTGATCAGCCTGTGGAGAAGTTGGCGCAGATGTCATGTACAAACGGTTTCTAGCCTCCGCTTCACAGTTAAGCGCTCGCCCTCTCATAGGAGTGGCGGAGCCGATGTGTTTTAACAGAATGGATGTACTGAACGCTTCGACTGGGTTATGTACTCCAGTTTGGTTGTGTTCCACCTCCACTCAACAGAATGAGAGAGTCGTTCATGACCTCGCAAGAGAGCATAACCGCTCTTTCACAGGTAATTACAGAAAGAGGCTATAGTTCGTCCTGAGGACAGAGACAGAGGTCTATATTCCAGTTATTTCTTTGTACCCAAGAAAACAGAAGATATGTGACTATTGCACATGCTTACACTAAAAAAAAAGAAAAAAAAAAAACCTTTTGGAATCAGCCTGGTGACTGGTTCACCACGATAAGATGCTTATCGTCCCAGTGGAAACAGGAAATTCCTGCTTTGCTTTTCAAGTGAGGGTCTACGAATAGGATTCCGTTTGGCTATCCCCCCCCGCTTTTCCAAAGTGTGCGGACACAGCTCTTGCTTGACCCGCTGTGTCATCGGGCAATTCGGGTCTTTTTCTATTTAGATGACCTGACTAAGTAGCACATTGCCTCATAATATCATTATGTTGTTAGCCATGCTTAGTATCCTCAGAGAAAGAGAGAGAGAGAGTAACAGGGATAAAGAAGAGAGAGAGAAAGATAGAAGGGTTAAACATAACAGGTTGGGCACAATGATGGTTTGGTTATGCTGTTCATTTCCATTATATTTGTTTCAGAAAGGCAAAATTAAGAAAGACGAGTCCTGTACGGTCCCAGAAAGAGCTGTTGTTGCTTACAGCCTCACGAATGTAGCAGTTGAAGAGACAAGTAAGGGGAGAAAAGTTTATGCGTGTGTGTGTGTGTGTGTGTGTGCATGTACTGGTGCCTGTGTTTGATCAGAGCTGTATGTACAATCTAACACTTGTAGCTCTTGTTGGTTGGGGTTACATCATTCATTTCATTGACTCCTTCTCTTCTTCTTGTGTGTGTGTGTGTGTGTTCAGGAATCATCATATCACCTCGGCGTAAGTCATTCTTTACACATATTAGGCAAATGATAAGTATGTCTCAAGTGTGTACTGAAAGCTGGAAAACTCCATGCCACTTTATACTGCCTGCATTGTGTTTATAGTTACCTGGACAGGGGTTATGTTTTCGGCCCGTTCCGTCTGTCTGTCTGTTTGCCTGCAGGATAACTCCAAAAGCTATGAATGAATTTGCATGAAACTTTGTGGAAAGTTTGGTCATGGGGCAAGGCAAAACTGATGAACTTTTCACACTGATTGGTCAAAGGGAGGCGTGACGGTGGGCATGGCTTCTCATTAAAAGGCATATAAGTTCCGAACGGATTCACGCAGGAAGAAATTATTAACTTTTGGTGAAAATCTGACATGTGGAACTGGCATATATTGACAAATGCATAGCGTTGGCGGAGGTATGTGCTCTACTGAGTGTCTAGTTTGTCTGCTGAGATCATCGCCCTCCATCAAAAGCTGTTGTTGTTGTCTTCATCAGAATATATTAGAAACTTGAAGGAGAGCCTAAACCACCACCAATGCTGAACAATTTGAAGTCAAACAACAACCTGCAACACTTACACTGAGTTCACACTGCCATCAGCGTGGTTGATGGGTTGACCAGTTTTGATACATTGTGCGTGGTGCTCGAGTTCCCGACTTTGGTCTGTGCAGCAACAAACTTTTGATTAGGATAACATCCCACAGAGAAATATAATTATTATTAATTCTATATAGTCTCATGAAAATGTAATTCATAAGTGTATTTTGTTTTGCTATCAAAGAATAACTTGTGCATCTTGATGTTAGCTCACAGACTGTAATGTTATATAATCACATAGTAAAATGTCATATTTCAGCTCTAATTACATTTTTCCCTCCTAAAGTTAGCACACAAAAACTTACCACACCAACAATGGAGCCCACTGATCTCCACGCATTGTTTTAAGTGTTTTATTCCTGTAGCCTACTCTTTTACTGTAAGTAATGATTATATAGTGCAGGAAAACTCCGGATCACGGTGATCAACTTCTCATCATCCATTTTTTCTTATGAGGCGGAAGGTTTATTTATGAAATTGTCGTCATGTTGGTAGGAAAGAGTAGGCACAGAAATCTGATTGGCTGTAGATGGTCAATAACCATCGAAAGTTCAGCTTTGATCAGGTTTTCCCAGCCGACCAGACGGTTGACGGCTGGAATGGAATGTTGGCCGAGTCTGTCAGGTTGATTGGCTGAATGGACTTCCGGTGAGTTGTTGATCGAGTTGACGGCGGTCTGAACGCACTCTTAGTCTCCATCACTATTAGTTTCATTTCAATTGTGTCATGGCGGAAATGCCAGATCTGGATCACCACAAAAATCTAATCTTGTCCCAAGGCCTATCTACCAAATTTCATGGAAATCCTTTCAAAAGTTTATCCTGCTGACAGACAGACAAAATAACAGGAGCGAAAGCATAACCTCCTTGGCAAAGGTAATAAATTCACAATTTCAATTTTGTTGTTTGTTGTTTGACTTCATTAAAACTGATCAATTAACAAGTGAGATTAGCAATTAATTCACAATTTCAATGTTATCTTCTCTCTCTCTCTCTCTCTCTCTCTCTCTCTCTCTCTCTCTCTGCGTGTGTGTAATAGCATCCAGCAGGTCTTTGGTAGAAACAAGTAAGTACAGCATCTATAATCAACAAAATTGTGTGTGTGTGTGTGTGTGAGGAGGAGGGGGAGGGGCAGAAAGTGGGACAGAAAAGGTATACAAAAACAGGTATACAATAAAAACAGGGAGGGTGTGGGACACAGGCAACAAAAGGATGATGAAGAAAGAAGAAAGCAGAGAGGGAGAGAGTGTGTGTGAGTGAGAAAGAAAGAGAGAGAGAGATGAATCACACAATCACATGATAGAGAAGAAAAGAGCGCTTGAAAGAGGAAGAGATGTGTGGACAACCCCCTATCAGAGCGGCCCCTGCATGCGTCTCCAGTTATGTATGCTTTATGTTGTTTTTTTTACACTCTGCACTGTGAGAAACAGAGGAGTGGTACAGCATGAGGTATGATGAAACCTCCGGCCAGGCCCTGGGGAGAAGCTCTCCTCCATCTAGCACCACCCCACATCCCACCTATGGAGCGGGCGAGCGAGCCGCGTCACATCCCATTCTCCACCGGCAGCGTAAGCAGTAAAGGCATCATAAATTTAAAGTGTGTGTGTGTGTGTGTGTGCGCGCGGCTGCGTGCATGCATGTGTGTGGAGGGAGGGGAGTGGGGGGGTTGTGTGAGTATGAATACTATGAATAGAAATACAAATCTCCATTCTCCGTCTTCCATTGTTGTTTGACTTCATTAAAACTGGTCAATTAACAAGTGAGATTAGCAATTAATTCACAATTTCAATGTTATCTTCTCTCTCTCTCTCTCTCTCTCTCTCTCTCTCTCTGTGTCTCTCTCTCTCTGTCTCTCTGTGTAACAGTGCACAAAGGCTACATGCTAATGGAAAGTAAGTACAGAGAAACAGCAGAACACAACACACAAACTATTCAACATCTGTAAGTAAATATTTATAAAACACTGAGAATTCCTTGGGAAGTGTGTGTGTGTGTGTGTGTGTGAGTGAGAGAGAGAGAGAGAGAGAGAGAGAGAGGATGAGTGTGTTTAAAGCTTGGTATACTGCCAGGCATTTTCGCTTAATTTGTGACAGACTATAAATAGAAATACAAATCTCCCTTTCCATCAAGTCTTCCATTGTTGTTTGACTTCATAAAACTGATTGATATGAAATTCACAATTGCAATGTTATCCTCTCTCTCTCTCTCTCTCTCTCTCTCTCTCTCTCTCTCTCTCTCTCTCTCTCTCTCTCTCTCTATCTCTGTGTAACAGTGTGTGGTATGCCAATGACAAGTAAGTACAGTGGAACACAGCAGAACACATAACACACACTAAGTATTCAACATCTATAAGTAAATACCTTAAAACATTGAGAAATCTTAGAAATTGTGTGTGTGTGTGTGTATAGCAGAACAGGTGCTACATCCATCTGGTGTTCCTCACAAGATAAGTATGTACTCAGTCACTGATGTTTTTTTTTTTATGCATACAGTAAAACATCTATTTTATCACAAGATTAAAAGATAATTCCAGTTATTTCAACCTGGGCCTTATTTTCCTAGTTTTTATCATCATGATGATTGATTTCATCATTTACTTCACTATAGAGAGTTCATACTGGTCACTGGGAGCGCGATTATCCATTATGTGAAACTTGCATATGTTGCAGTAGCCTATTAGGCATGTTATTTTAACTAGTGAGCTCATTGGCAAGTAGACCGTTGATGCTGCCTTCATCGGATGTTCAGTAAATAGGAAGTATCAACTGAAAAAGACATCACATCAACCTTCTAGTGTTAATTACAAGTAGGATAAGTGGTCATTTTGGTAGGCTCTGATATCTCCCACCTGGCATCACAAATTGTGTAAGTGTGTCAACACAAGTGGTAAAAAATAGCAGCAAATCCACTGATGTTGGAAAAATGACAAAAAAACACAAAGTTGTATTCACATTAATGGAATCAATCACACTCACAAAAAGTGAGAAATATCTGCTGTAGTTCATTAATGTCTGATTTTTAAATTCATAAATACAAATGATTTTGGAAGTGGGCGTTCCAACAAGTAAAATGCGTAAAGAATGCTTCCAAACTGAAGCAACAAAATCCTGTTCTTCCGCTTCTTCCAACATGACTTGAACACAGCAGAAAACTGGCAGCAAGCGATCTGGAGGTATGAAATCTCTACAGTGAAGTAAGTGGTGAAATTTTGAACACAATCAATCATCATGATGGCAAAAATGAGGAAAATAAGGCCCAGATTGAAAATAACCACAATTATCCTTTAATAATCACCAGTACATGTTGTTGTTGACTGATTCATCATTAACAAATCCAGTTTATGTTTTCTTTTCTGTGTGCGTGTGTGTGTGCGTGTGTGTGTGTGTGTGTGTGTGTGTCTATGTGTGTGTATATTTAAAGCTTGGTGCCCTGCCAGGGTTAGACAGATTCAAAGCTAAATCTTCCTTTCCATCAAGTCTTCCATTCTTGCTTGACTTCATTACAACTGATAAGGAGTAAGATTAGCCATTAATTCACAATTTCCACTTTACCATCTCCCTCCCTCTCTCTCTCTCTTTCGCTCTCTCTCTCTCTCTCTCTCTCTCTCTCTCTCTCTCTGTCTCTCTGTGTAACAGTGCACAAAGGCTACATGCTAATGGAAAGTAAGTACAGAGAAACACAACAACACACAAATAAAATTCTCCCTTTTTATCAAGTCATTGTTGTTTGACTTCATTAAAACTGATTGATAACAAGTGAGATTAGCAATTAAACCCTAACCCTAACCCTAACTTACATTATCTTCTTTCACAATTTCAATGTTATCCTCTCTCTCTCTGTGTGTGTGTAACAGTGTGTGGTATGCCAATGACAAGTAAGTAGAGTGGAACACAGCAGAACACATAACACACACTAAGTATTCAACATCTATAGGTAAATATCTTAAAACATTGAGAAATCCTGGAAATTGTGTGTGTGTGTGTGTGTGTGTGTGTGCATGTGTGCATGTGTGCGTGCGTGCGTGTTCTGTATATGTTATTGTAGTGGAGCTGGAGCTACAGCCAGACATTACTGAGGATAGAGAGATAAGTATGGATTCAGTTACTGCTTTTGATTTTTTGTGTGGAATGCATGCAGTAAAATCTAATTAATCAGTAATATCTATTTTATCATCACTAAAAGAGATTCATCATTCATCATTTGTGCTTGTTGTACTGCCATGTTTTTTTTTTCTGGTTATTTGTGACACATTAAAGTCTAGATATACAAATCTATTCAAACCTTTCCATCAAGTCTTCCATTCTTGTTTGACATTAAAATTCATATATAACCCGTAATTCCAGTAATTATCTAGTTTTCTTCTCCTAAACACAAACAATGGTAATCATAGTCTGTAGGCCAGAGTGTATTGGTGCACATACAGGCAGGATCCTGACCTTGGGGGATGTTTTCTTCATTTTTGACTCAGTGGTTTGTAGGGCTGCCCCCGACCAAAGATTTTCCTCGTCGACTAGTAGTCGTTAGTTCAAGCCATTAGTCGACTAGTCGTTGCACGTTTATTATATTAATTTAATTATTTAAATATATATTTTTTTTAAAAACACACCCAAGTGGCGGCTACTTGCGGTCAGAAACACCGGTGAAATACACCCGCCAAGTGTGAAGTAGATCGGACGAACGGTTGTCGAGATATGTGAAGGACACGCAAACACACACACACACACACACACACACACACCTACACACACACACACACACACACACACACACACATACATACATACAGACAGACAGAGATTCCTTGCTTTGTAGTTTGATGGCATCAAAATCTCACTCCAGCCAGGTACCCAAAGTTGGCAACCCTGGAGTTTGAGGTTGTTTTTTGTTTTTTTTTCCTGTGACTAACTGACCAATGAAAACTTGGTCGACTAAGACTCTTCTCATCGACTAATGTTTAGTCGACTATTAGGGGGCAGCCCTAGTGGTTTGTTAGTTTTCAGTCGTTTGCTCAAGTTCTTCTCCTCTTATAGGAACACTGACGTTGAAAATTGAACCAGAAATATTGGACAACACATCCCAGAATTCCTTAAAAACTCTGCGTCAAGTGCAAGATGGTGAGTGTGTGTGTGTGTGTGGGTGCGTGCGCACGCGGGCACACATTTAGACGGACAGGGGCTCAAGCAATACGGGTACCCTTTCCATCCGTTTTGCCCTGACCTCCTAAACTACATCCTTCTGAAATGATGAAAATCGTTTTTTACCATGACATGCAGGGAGGGAATCACTATGCTTCTTCCAATCCACATCCTTGTACATGCAGCTTCACTGCATTTACAAGCTTCACTTTTGATACAATTGATCATACCATCTTGATTGACTGGCTTTGGGACTGGATTGGCAAATCTGGGTCTGCTCTTATTTGATTTTCATCATGTCTAACTAATAGAAAATTTCTTGTTTCTATTGGTGAGTTTGTGTCATCGTCAGCCTCTCTAACATGTGGGGTGCCCCAGGGGTCGATTCTTGGTCCAAACTCTGAAAAATTCTGAAAAAAACAGAAGTTCTTGATATAGGCCCAGACCAGTAACATCTGTCAGTCTATTGGGCTAAAAAGGTCAAATCCACTTCCAAGAATCATGGTGCTATCTTTGACCAATACATGAATTTTGATCAATATGTGAGCAAACTTAGGAATATCGCTAGAATTAGACCAGTCCTGTCAGACACTGTGAATGAGAAAATGATCCACACCTTTGTGTCGTCACGCCTGGACTACTGCGACGCCCTGTTCTCATGCCTCAGTCAAGCCGCTGACTGCAGCTGGTGCAGAATGCTGCGGCTAGACTTCTGACAAAGTCTTGTTGCAGGTAGTGATGAAAGGTTCGGCTCTTTTACAAGAGTCAGATCTTTATGAGTGACTCAGTGAAAAGATTTGTTCAACTGAGTCTTTCGATCATTTGATTCAGTTGGCCATTATGCGTAGGTGAGAGGGAAGACTGAACAATGACCGAGGGTCACAAGAGTGGGTTGGCTCCACATGATTCTCATTCATTAATGATGTAGTGTCTATCCAGTACCGCTAGAGGGCAGCCTATTCATAAAAGTGGAAACACAGAGTGTCTTTGAATCAATGAGAAATGTGTTGATTCAATCAATAAAACCGTGTGGAATAGAAGAAACAAATTCCCTTATTGCTTCAGCTCTACTGGCAAACAGACATTTTAGCATTTGAATGGTAAGGCTGTCTGACTGTAGCCTACTCAAAAGCAGTAAAACACAATAAGTAAAAGAAATAAAAGTGTTTATTTTCAAAACTATGCAAACAAAATAGATTATGATAATTGATAATGGCACAGAGATGATTAGGATACACACAGTAGTTTAGTTTAGGATGTAGCCAAAATGACTGGACTGAATTTTCTCTAACATGACTGAGTTTGTGAAAAACGAATGCAAAGTGAATTAGTCAGTCAGTCAATTAGTTAGTAAAATTACATATATAATTTCTCTGACTGCTTATTTGGTTGTAGTGTAAACCTCATTCTCAAAACTCGTTCACAAATCACAACTGAGCTGCACTGCACACTACAGGGTTAGCCCGGACCTGCCATGCCACCACTCACTCATTCAGTAGTTCATCGTTCACGACTCGCGAGTTGAGAGGAAGAGCCTGTTTGCCTCTGCTGCTTAATGCTTTTGGCGCATGCGTGACTCGCAGCTGAATTTCTCCAACCAGCTCTCACTCACACAGCTCTCGTTCGCGACTCGTGAACCCACTGGTGTATTTGCTACAGTCAGAAGCTACTACTGTCTGTTCTACTGCAGGTTTGCCTTACCTCCTGGAGTCATGGCGGCCATTGTAATTAATTAAAAACACTTGCAGAGACATACTTCTGCACTGACTGTATTAACACAATCCAGCATTTTAAATTAGATGGGTATTGTAATTTTTCCTAATATGGCTTTACCACGCAGCTAATTATGCATTCACTGGGACTGTCTTCTCTTTTTCCATTACTGTGCACTGTTACTTCTCTCTGGTGGCAGTGAAGAGGCAAAACGAAACACAAAACTTAAGGCAGAGTGGGAGAGTCTATCTGGAGACGTGCAGTGATCTCTTCACATTCAATTCTGGAAGAATGGAACTACTTTTGACAGGATTGCAACTGCGATGATTGTGGTGTTATAAAGTTTTTATTGTTGAGGTCACATTGTGAGGAAGACAATGGAACAGCACCGTAAACTATATATCCATATATCCAAAAGTGAAGCACAAATAATATTTCTTTGAACACATGTAGACCAATTCAAAGGTGACATAAGCCTTGCATGTACACTATATTCACTTACTTATTGACTCAAACTTCATGACAGACACAGACACACAGAATTGAGATGTTAAATCTGTCAAAGAATCCTTGAAACGAACAAAAAATAAAATTCTCTATCAATGCTATGGGCAACCATTGGCAACGTTTGCTTGTGTGATAGTTTCTGCTGCTTTCTCAGTTGAGTTTCTTCAGCTGATGGTGGAGTGCGCTCTGAGGGCACTGTGCTTTCTGAGAGGGTGAAAAGGTAAAGTGACGTCGTTTCACTACTCTCCAGATGAAAACTGACCAGGCAGACACAACAAGCAACCAAAGCAGATCCATTGAAGCCCCCTTTGGACCCTGCCTATACATATGCTTTCATACCAAATTCATACTCAGTACTAAAAAGGTGGCTACATCTCTCTGCCACCTTTAGAGTTACAGAAGAAAGAGGAAATCCTCCAACCTCTGGCTGAGCTGCCACAGTCAAGCCGGTCTGCTTTGGTTCAGGCACTCTGTGAGCTTCTGGACAACCGAGATGATCTAACAGACCTAGAGAACACAGTAAGAATGAAATTCACCTAGAATAGCTCTCTATCATGTATACGACTGTGGTGAAGGATATAAATCTTGGGCTAATGGTCTTTGTGTTTTCTCTCTGTTCTCCAAACTCCCAATCCTTCCTCCCTGCAACCCCCTCATCACTGTCTCTCAGCTGGAGAAGTGGTGTAATGGTGACACTTCTGACTACCCAAAGGCACAGTTGGCCTGTGATATAGTAAAACTGCTCAGGCCTGTCACACCCAATCAGACTGAGGCGAGCTCAACCGACCCGCCCTCTCTCCTGAAAGCTGCTCACCTACTGGTCAGCGCAATGGACAGTGAGTCAACTCCAATATGTGTATATGTGTGTCTGTGTCTTTTTGAGCAAATCAATTGCAAATGTACAAAACAACTTGTGTTTTCTTGTGCAGCACTGCCAGACCTAATCCCATCAGAGCTGACCAAGTGCAGTCCTGACATCCTGAGAAGCCTCAACACACTGGTTTGTCTATTCTCTTACCAACATCAGTATTCTCTTTGTTGATTTGATTTGCGAAATAGAAAAATACATGAAAAAAATTAATGGAAGTGTTACTTCACAATCAAAAGATCATTTGATATACACAGTGCAGGTTAAACTGTCTTAACACTGGCTTCTGCTCAGTTTGTTCCAAAGTAATGTTCTCAGGTCCTTTTTAAACATAGCCTTGGTAGGACAGTTCTTGATTTGTAGGGAGAGGCAGTTCCACAAATTGATGGCTACCAGAGAAGCAAAATGAGCTTTGAGCTGAAGAGGCTTTTCACATTGGAGATTATGCAGGACTTAAAGGAAAAATCCACCCCAAAACACTTTAACCCCTTGTACCCTGACTTTAGCTGATTTTACCCTTAAATTTCCCCTTAAGTAGCTTCAAAGTTAGAAAAATGTCCTAACTGTACAACAATGTCACATCCATATTCTGTATCTGCTGTTCCAACACTTTCTTGAAGCTCTAGCTGCTTATATTGAATGAAATATTCAAATACAAGACGCCATGTTTTTATGGCTGCACCATTACATCAAATGGAAAAAATCTAGATGTTTGTACATCATTATACACACATTTCCCTGTATGTAGCATGACATATTTGGTGTCTTTGGAAAACTTGTTATCTTGACTAGAATTTAAAATAAAGTTCTGTGGGTTTGAACAAAGCTTGGCCGTGCAACCTGCATTTGTGCGGGGCCGGCAGGGAAGAACAGGTTAACACTGTTGAAACAACAGCTATTGGCGATGTACCTTGCATTTCTGGGTGCATTTTGTTGTTCGGCGGTGTATTTTTCTTATTTCCGTGGATAACTGGCAAACGTGGATGACGTGAGGTAACTTCAAGATATTTCCAGCGCAGCTACAGTGGAGTTTAATAGAAAATTTGAATCAAGAGTAAACGTCAGGTGTCAGTCCCTCAGAATCAAAGAGTAAGGGCTTCTTTCTAGACTCGCCATTTTGCACCGACATTCAACAATCATACAGGGAGAAATCCATCGTAGAAGAGGCAAAGATAGCAATTTCTCCACTGACAGTAGCCTCAATAGACCATAATGCAATGCAGCCGATATGTTGGGATTTGAGTAAGGGGTGTGGCAACATTCTGGGAAACTTAGGAAATCACTAACTGAAGCAGAAGAAGATGAGGCATGTTTAGGAAAAGTGGATACAACAAAAAAGTAAATTACACTTCATCACAAAATAAGGTGTAGAATGCATTCAACATCATCAATTCAACTGTGTCAGAGTGTCCAAGGGTGGATTGTTCCTTTAAAGTTTGCACAGGTATTGTTGACTATTAACCATAGTAATATGACATTTGAGATATCCAGGGACAGTGCCATTCATGACTTTATACATATGAGTAAGTAAATACTTGCTTCTTACACTGTATTGCACTGGACAATAACTGCATTATTTTCTCTCTTGTCTATCAGGTGAGCAACCTGAAGGAGAACGGTCAGTCTCCTCCTGGCTCACTGCCCCTCTCCCTTCAAGATGGCGGAGAGTTCAGCTGGGCGGCTGAGATCCTCTGCTCAGCCAGTGAGACGCTGGAAGAGCTGACTGAGCTGTGGGTGGAAACAGGAGTCGAACCAGGATCGTTCCTGCTGGCTCTGTGCATCACTGTGCAAGGCCTCAGCATGCTGCATGCGTAACTGTGGAGGGTGACATTCACCTGAAACCACCTTTTAGCTATAATAATCACATAGGGCTGCAAAGAAAGGTTACATAGATTTTATGAACTCTCTACCACTATGATTTTGATGCTGATATTATACTTTCATATACTTCTTTCAAAAGCTTATGTTGAATTTTTTAATTCATTTTGGTGTTTTTCAAATTAGCTTGCTGTACAACATTTGCCAGTAATCACTCTCACAATGTAAAAGGTACAGACTCTTACACACTGCTCACAGAAAGGACTGCAGTTTGTTTGATTCACTGATATTTTATTCATTGTAATCTACAGTTTTGCTGATAAAAATGTAACAACACAAATCTGTTGACATTGGTGGATGTGAAAACATTATGATAGATGAGTGGTGGCTGACTTGTGTAAAAGACAGAAAGAAATGAATGAAATCTTCTGTTTTAAGAATAATCAATGGTATACTTCATACACACATTGCTTTTGAGATAAAAATCAAATAAAGGTGAAATTGTAATGATTTTTACACTTGTATTTTCTTGGTGTATTAGACAACTTGTAATATATACAGTATAAATATTCTATATTATATATATATATATATATATATATATATATATATATATATATCAAATGAAAGAGGAACGCAATATTACTCTATTTAGAGAACTTACTGTAAACCTGGAAGTGTTATAAAATTAGAACACTTATTTATAGTCACATTTCTAATGATGCAACCCAAAGTGCTTTGCAAACATGATTTAAAAAACATCAGAAGGCGACATAAAGTTGAACGCAGTTGAACACCTTCATCTAGTTTCAGCATTTCTGCCTCTCCTGCCATGTTGGGTTAGGGTTAGAATGGTTGAATGACCAGAACCAGATGGTCTAACACCTCTATTTGGCTCATATGGAACAAGCATATCAGACAAATAGATTACATATTACTGTCCATCCAGAGAAGTCCATTTCATATATCTTACATATATTTTGTATCTTAACACATTTATCCACTTGGGAAATCGCTGATCCTGCTTCTTTGCTCTGCCTTGCTGCCTCTGAGCTGTGTTGGCATGAAATAACTAATCATTTGGCATCAGTCCAGACATGACTTCAACACAAAGGATTTCTACCATGCAGGATCCTGTTGCTTGTTTGCAGATAGAGGTTTATGCATGAACTACCTTAACCAAAAGACTACTCCAATATGACTTGACTTCTTTGGTCAGGTTGCTCAGTATGGAGAATAACATGAATAACTTTCATCTCTCAACTTGACTATTTGCAGCTACGTGGTGAAGTTTAGGACCTTAGATGCACTCATCCATCTTGGTGATCAGTTTCTGGGATAGAAGTGGTAGTTCCTTATCCATATAGCATGATGACTGTGGTATAATACTGAATCAAACCCTTCCTAAGATACACCACAAAGTAGCACAAACTGGTTCTCAAAGTACATTCTAGACATTTACCCAAGGTTATTAAAAATCAAAGCAGCAGTGTGTGTGTGACAAACACAATAAAATCTTGAAACTAAAATCATAAGTCATGTTACCATAACTCACAACACATTTCTGTGGAGAGAAGACAGCTCTAGTCAAAGCTCACTGAGAAAAGTTGCGCTGTAGGCAATTATTTTCTCTTATGATGACAGAGGGAGAGACTGAGAAGATAGTGGATGATGCCAAAGGTTAACAAAAGAAGAAAAGGAGCGCTGCTTGGGTGTCTCTAGTACCTTCCACTGGTGCTCTTTGGTAACAGGGATCAGAGTCTTCAATGGTAAAAAAGGAGGTCCAAGGCACTCAAGTGGATTTGGTTATTAAAAAAGCCTTTATTAAGTTGGGCTAAAGCATTAAAATAGCTTGTGACCTGCGCGCTGCAGCTGCAAAGGTCTTCATCAGGATGTCACACCCAGCAAACAAACAGGTCTACTTAAGTTAAGTGATAACCATCTGTCTAAACCTAATTGGCTGAAGAGACAATCACAGGTATAATAGGAGGGTCCAAAATACTAAACCTATTAAACATGGTAGATGTCATTGTTATAGAAGTAATGCAATTAAAAACAAATAGATGATCACAAACCAATACACTAAACATTAAAATTCACCTAACTAATTACAAAAAGAAACTTCAAGAATATATTGTATACTCTATAGTTATGAAGTAATAACAGGCATGGAAAATGTATCATATTTAGAATCCCATCAGGTATATTTTTATACAAATAAAATAACAGTTCAAGTATCTCACTTAGTTTCATAGATCCCAGATCTGGATTACCAAAATCTAATCAGTTGATCCTTGGTGCAAGGCATATCTGTCCACCAAATTCCATGAAAATCTGTCCATATTTCTTTAAGATATCCTGCTGACAGACAGACAGACAGACAGACAGACAGACAGACAGACAGACAGGGATTAAACATCCTTGGCAGAGGTAAATAACAGGAGATACCGTCCAAGAAATTAGTATATATACCGGTATAGTATATATTTGGCTCCATCTAGTGGTCATGAGTTGAATTACGGGAGGACATGATCACTTTCAGTGGTAACAAGACCTCTGCCACAGTTCATTTGCTTCGTGTCTACGACTGATATAGGACTAAATAACGAATACAGCCTCTGCTGTTTTTCCCAAGACGCTGCCTGAAGCCAATACTACTTCCACCAGAGAGTAGAAAAAACAAAGAGCTCTCACTCCCACAAATGTTATCTCAACACGGCAGGTCAGAGTCTGCGCTCAGTGTGCAGGTGTTAATGGAAAAGCAGCAAGATCTACTGGTGCAGATACTGTATGTTCCATTAAAAACATGTAAGGTTTATTTTGACCAAATTATGAACAAGCCAAAAGTATTATCTAGCACTAGAGCTTGTACATTTTATAATTTTGTGCTTGTGCATTTTGTAATGAGTAGGCCTAGTTTTGAGAAGACACAAACATAATCAGAAACAATCTATTAGCCTACCAGTCACATCATCGCTCCCATGTGTTTGTTTGCTTGTTTTCACAGCAAACATTCCAGAAAGTTTGTTAAAATTCAGGGTCTTTTTTGCTTCCGTCAAAGCTGGCTTTGGTGTGAATAATTTGGTTTACTTTGATTTGTTCATGAATTTAAGATGTCACTCACAAAATGAAAACAGTCAGGCCTCTCTATTATCACCAACACAAAGGCAGTGTCAAAAACAACAGCAACAGCGCCCCCAAGTGGTTTGTTTTGGACTAGTGCTTCCAATATTGCCCAGCATTGAGATGTGTTAATGTATGGGGTGTCCATAAATATGGTCAGAGAGAAGCACTCGGTTGGAGGCTGGACTTCTATCCTCAAATGTTCATTTAATATTCTCTACAAAGACTTTGTTTAGGGTTAAGACTTGGGTTTATGGTTAAGGTTAGGGTTAGGATTACGATTACGATTGGCCTAGGTTAGTGTTGTGAGGGTTAAGATTAAGGTTAGGGCTATGTAGTCAATGGAAGGTCCTCATAAGTATAATAAACCAAATGTGTGTGTCTGTGTGTATGCATGGCTGCATCTTTTTTTCTGTGTTGTTAAGTCTATTTGTCTCTGTTTTAAAATGATCACTCAAAAGACACGGAAGACAAAAGGAAGAAAACGGTGAGTTTCTTTTGGATTCCTCTCCACGTCATCTCTGCATTCCAGAGTATTTCAGCTCGAGAGTCTGCAGCGTTGATAGAAAATCACACTGAGTTTCACCTGAAGGGCCTTGCTGTGCTCGCTGTTTAATAACCGCGCAAGCGCACAGGAAAACCAGCCAAACAATACAGTCCTCAAATCAAACACGACTGCACAATGCCACACATCGAAACTCATTCCATTCACAAGAGCAGAACTATAGGCCTGCTCCACCCAAACGCACTGCAGGACACTACAGTTTATTTGTTGTTTTTTAATATAATCCCTTGTTCTTCTATTTTTTTCTGACCCATAAAAACCTCAATAGTGAGCTAAAGGGCACATGTTTGTTTGTCTGTGAGGGCCCAAGTGTTCGGGGGCCTGAAAGGCTTGTGTTGTCTGAGAAGGACCGAAAACCGTGCGTGTGTGTGTGTCTGTGTGTGTGTCGTCATTGTCCTTAGATACAGTAGCCCGCTGACTTCCTCTGAGAAGCTTTTGCTAGCTGACTCTACCAGTCCAACTGGCTGCCTCCCTGCTCTCTTTCCCATGGCTAGCACACCTTGGTTCAACCTGTTGTTCAATGCTGTAGAAAGACAAAGAGAGCTTTTCAGGTTTATCATTTCACAATGACTTACTGGGCTCATACGCACATGGCACATGCGTGATGCCAACACGTTTCCATCATCACACACCAAAACACAAGCGTGGACACACTAACATATACAGGCGTTTTGAACTGCATGCATGTCAGTCACCATCAACATTTATGCATAGTTGAATGAGTCACTTTGTGGTTGCTCAGTTTGTGTCTGCTTGCAATTTTGTCTCAACCTGTGACATAGTAGAGTTGGCAATATATTACATTTAACAAGATTGGTGACAAGGCCTTGTTTGATTGAGGTTTGAAGGGAAAAAAGCAATTTGATTATGAGATTATAGACACCAAAAGCATTCTATATGTTTTTACACAACTGATAGTGATAGTATATGCTGATAGTAATGGCATTCAAATTACAGACAGTACATTTTAAATTGATTTACTTAATCTTAAATGTATTTTGGATGAAAAGGAATCACAAGGTAATTGACACTAATCAGATTAATCAGACTAATCAGAGTTTGACAGTCCAATATTTTGTTATTGATTACAACAATTCAGAGCAGGTAATCAGTATTTTAATGTAACTGATCACGGGTTGAGTAACTCTCCATCTCTGCACATGGCTGATGTCCATCCCTTATGATTGTGTGTGGTTGTTAGGATACAGTGTTTAGTCATGTGGTTTGTAATGGCATAATGTCAACCAGTGCCAAGACAGAAACAGATAGAGGTGGAGGGGCATATATGCAACTCCAGTCACTGTTTCAGTATCTCTCTGCAATATTCCTTAGCTTTCTACACACATTCTCCACATAACTCTCTGGCTCAACAGTTTAGATTTCACCTGGGGAAACCCTTCAGTCAAAACTGGAACATGCTTCAATGGAAGACGTGCTCAAGGGTGGAGGGACTAACATGAATGTTTATAGCATGACTATCTGCAAATCTCAGATTTCTGATTCTTTTTTTCTAGTCTGGTTAATGATCAACTCTCAGTGAGACTGCCTGAGACTATCTGTGGTTTATAGAGTGGAAAGCAGATTGGGAAATATAGGACAGGGAGAAGGAGAGGCAGAGGGAGGCTCAGAGGTGACACAGAATAGGATAATAGGATAATATCCCATAAATATGAGAAGCGTGATACCGTTTAGACCAGAAAGGGTCGCATCCAATCATTCCTAAGTGATTATGAAAGGAGAGAAAAGAGGTGAGGAATGGTCAGGCAGAGAAGAGGAGGGTCAACTGTAAAGAATGATGTGAGTGCATCTGTTTATGCATTTGTGTGCGTACAAGTGTATCCACATGCGTTCATGCTTATATGTGTGTGTGTGTGTGTGTGTGTGTGTGTGTGTGTGTGTGTGTGTGTGTGTGTGTGTTCGGAGATGACACAATAAAGGACACCATGCTGTGCTGTGTGTGGCGGAGTGAGGAGTTGACTCTACGGAGTTTCGACTGGGGTGGGAGCTGGGAGGAGAGGGAGTCCCCCAGGTATGCAGACCGCTGACTGGAGCAGAGAGAGAGAGCGAGAGAGAGAGAGATGGAGAGAGATAGAGAAATGGCACACATTCCTGCTGCCACGCGAACTCTCACTCTACCCCTGGAGGAGGGAAACCACTCAGGCATTCCCTGAATCCACCCTCCTTCTCCTTTCCCTCCTCTATCTCTCTCTCTCTCTCTCTCTTTCTCTTTCTGTGTCTTTCTGTCTTTCCTGCCCTCTCTCTCTCTGTTTCGGAATGGATCTTCCTTGTTGGCACCGACACACACAGAAACCATTTGGGCAGGCATTCCCAAGGCTTACCGAGAGAAACCCCTTTTTTTCTTAGCCTAACGTCATGTCTGTGAGATTTGATTACCCTATCACAAGGATCCAATAACACGTTCGACCTGGCTGTTATAGAAGATAAAGGACATTAAAAAAAAGGAAAAGATTGTCCCATTTGTGATTAATTTTAATTCATTCATTCAATTTTACTCTTCTATGAATAACATACATGTATATAGGGATAGCAAACCAGCCCCTTATAACTCCTCTCTGTCTAAATCATTCACCATGACACATTCACTAATTCACTCACTCAAACTCAAACACTCATTTACACAATATACCTCAAAGCTACTCACCGTAACATCACTTGTAATATAAAGTCTATGTCTTGCTGTTTTGAAGGGCATGCATTCTCTAATTGTGTCCAAATGTCATCTACCACGTTCATATAATCACTTATAGACTAGTGTCCATTAAATAAGTCCAAAAGGATGCCATCCATGTGGCAATATACTGGAGGACTTGCTTGCAGATGCTGTAGCATGCATTGAACCACGATTCATCTGGGCCACGGACAAGTGAATCTGTGCTGGTTTTGTGCGTGCGTGCGTGCGTGCGTGCGTGCGTGCGTGCGTGCGTGCGTGCGTGTGTGGATGTCATTCTGAAAGACAGGCAGGCAGGCAGGCAGACAGACAGACAAACTAAAATAAACTGATACTATGGCCCTTAGGTGCACTTGAATGTACAGTATGTGGGCAAGCAGAAGCATCCGGAAGGAACACATCTGACAAGCACCCCAGCAGGTGAAACTGGCGCCAGGCCGGACTGCTTCCCCCCAGTTATGTGAACTTGCAACAACTCCAACTGCACACCTAAGCATTTCAGAAGACTCATGAATTCTTCCTCTCAAATGATTAGTAATTTCAGCACTGGGTCTAATTGCAAACCATGTAGGCTAGACCTACCTGCATGCTGCTGGGCACAACCTGTTTTTGGTAGAATGTGACAGTAAAACCAAGTCAGTGTGGTTATTATTGTCATTAACATAGCTGAATAAACATCTCACGATTCCATTCCATTCCTTTGCATGACAATGTCCAATTCCCAGTAGCCTAACCTATTGGGCCTGAACATAATTTGATCCTTGGGTTGGGTTGGGTTGGGTTCTACAATGATACAATGGGCTCTTTTTTTTTTTTTTTTTTTAATCTGTCGGTGAAGAAGTGCACGCTCCCATGGGGTATGTTGCCAAGCAACCACAAGCCCCACCCACCTTTGTAGTAGATTTACCTGAGCGATGCTCACGTGAGAGACTCGGAGATTTCATCCAATCAGAAGCGCGGACAGGTGCTTCGAGATGAGAGTTTCGGAGGCGGAAACCTGCAGGTTGAGTAGACGAAAGACGCTCCTTATAAATGTGTCAATTCATTCGTACATTTCTCAAAGAATTACTGAAGCAGAGTAAAGATATTCGACAACAGCAACAGAAACGAAATTAAACTGATTGAAAGTAGGAGATGCGAGGCGACTGAGCCGCCTGTCTGTGCGTAAAATGGATACTATTCAGACCTTCTGAGGGATTGCAGTCACAGTTGTTCCAAGGGCTCCACCACTGAAGAAGACACTAAACAGGCCTATGGATATATACCTCAGCACAATCTACAGTGTGATATTTACACGTTGCTTTGGGCCGTTTTAAGTGTCTTTGCACCCCAGTGCTGATAACACAGGTAAGTGTTCCGGTGATGAGTGGGGCTTTTGCGCATTGTTCACCCGTGAATCACGGCTTGGGTTTGCTCTTCTATTCTCACGACTCATTAAACCAGTTTTACAGAGGAGTTAAACATGGTTACACTGGTTATTCATAGGATTAGTGGGAAAGAAGTTGCCTTACCAGTGGATAATAGTTATCAAAATGGTGAATCTCAATCTGAATAGGCTTATTGACATATTACCTTTTTAACAGGCCTAAATGTATATTATTCAAACATAAAGTTGGCTGATGATTATGACGATGATGATGAGGATGAGGATAAGGATGAAGATGTGAAGGATGATGAGTGCTAGGAGGATGAATGAAAATGATCATGCATGTTCCAGGGTAGTATTTACAACCAAGATGTAGCAGTAGTGCACAAATAGATTTCAGAGGAGTAATTGTATGCTGTTTTGCTTGACCATACATTAGAGAGAGAGAGTGACAGGAAAGACAGGAGAAAGCGGATGAGATGAGATACAAATCAGGAGCCAGATCAGATCAGAGCACGTGGCAGATGCCCCTGGCCACTGAGCTACCAGGATGCTCCGCCAGGAGATAAAAAGTTTTGACTGAATTACAGGCCTCACAGAGGAAATGACACCAGTAACAGTGATATTGATGACGAGAACATCTTAACCACAGCTGAATTAATGATGACCTTTGTTGTTGTTTTAGCTCCAGTTCCCTCCCCAGTGAAAGATGGCGGAGAGGACCCCATGGTGGAGGGCATTTCTGGGGAAGAGGAAGAGCGGAGGTTCCAAGGACACTGGCGTGTCCCAGACTCTTGACCCTGACTTTGACCCTTTTGCACCACAGCCCGAAAAGCCAAAAGACCCCGTCGCCGCCTCCAAGACTCCCAGCGACCAGTCCCTGTCTCAGACCCAACCGGGACAGTCCGAGTCCAGCAAGAACACCAGTCTCGTCAGCGACGACACCTACGATGACTCCCACCTGGAGTCGGTCTTCAATGAGCAGACATGTCGCAGAAACATGAGGGTGTCACGCTCAGGTCGCTTCAAGGAGAAGCGCAGGGTGCGCTCTAGCCTTCCTATAGAGGAGAAAGAGACAGACAAGGTGACATCCGGGAAAGAGGACCTACGGTGACGGGGAGGAGGAGGACGAGGAGGTGATGGAAGATGATGATGAAGATCAAAGACTGCTTTATGATAATGCTTGAAGAGTGAGAGTTTAATATATGAAGACTGCTTCATACAGCCTAGGCATACACAAAGGTCTATGTTGGTTATGATGGTGATGATGAAGACAGCAAACACCATTCTAACTTAATAGCCTAAAATTGTATGAAGAAGGTCATCTGACAGATGATTAAATAACACAAGAAGTATCTTTAGGACATTTGGACACCCATATGCAGCTGTTTTGCACGTTGCATGGACTTGTGCAAGAGGGCCACAGTAACAAATTTGAAGTGACTTGATAATGAATTAGATTTTTGTTCTACATGATGGTAATGGTTACTGAACCATTGGGCAAACAATATCCCATAATTAAAGCTCAGAACTAGAGATAGGAATGCAGTCAGCACCTCAGAGCCCAACATGTAGTTTATGTCCCACAGTGCCTCTGTTTCGGTCATGGACAGTGTCATCATCATTGGACAACTGATTTACTGACCTAACAGCCTTCTCATGAGAGAACAACTATCAACTAATCCTAGGATGCCATTTTCTGTCAGTTCACAAGACAAAGTGAGCTACACTTCAGGAAGTTATTGTTCATAAGATGTTTACATTATTTGTGTAATGACATTAATATATGTTTAATAATGAAGGATGAGTATATAATGTTTATTTTACAATACTTTTACAAAAAAATGTTGATTATAAAGGGTTAGAAGGATGCTTATGAAGGTGTAAATGATTTCATTATTGTGTGTAGAAAAATCAGTCAGTGGGGGAAATTACAGAAAGCTTTGAGCTTTTAGTCACATGCACACGTTTACTAAGGATGAGAAGGAGTGAATTCTTGCTAGCTAAATGCCTACATGGCACCATATATGCCATTAATGAAGGATGATATACAGGCATGTATTACAACGTGACCTCCTAAACAAAGCTACTGACATTGAACTGAATGTTGTAATATTCAACTGGACATTGAGTCAAGAGAGATGTGGCCAAGTAGCTAAGGAAGTATGGATCCAGCCACTGATGTGGTTTGCTTTGTAGTACATGACACTGCTATATTTTGGATCATCTGTGAATACTTTAATGAAGGCAAAACATGATAGATAAATAAATACTACAAATGCCACATTTGAGTGTTTGTGTGTGTATGTGCATGTGTAGCCTTGTCTAATCTAATGTTTCTTCCAGTGCAATAACATGGAGGCCCCAACCTGGACTGGGCAAGGAGAAACACATAGGCCTAGTGCATGATTGTCACATTGTTTGAGAAAAGCAATTACAACAAATTAGTGCCATTTATACAACCTCTGCACTGTCAAACCCAGGCCTGAGTTATGCTGTTCTGACTGTCATTTAAAGGGAGGAGCATCCCTGTGTCACTGCATTCCTTTGTCGCTGTTGAGGTTTGATGGGTGTGTGTGTGTGTGCGTATGTGTGTGTGTGTGTGTGTGTGTGTGTGTGTGTGTGTGTGTGTGTGTGTGTGTGTGTTCACTGTATTTGCTCTTTATGTAACAGGTTAATGACTGATGCAAACATTATAATTGCAAGAAATTCATTTACAACAGCTCTTAAAACTTCAAATCAAATGTGATGCAGCAAGTATAGTGTATTAAGATTAGTCATGCAATGAAACACATACACACTAGACTACGTGTTGCGCAGAGGCTGATGACCTGTAGATGTTTTATTCTTTTATATTGAACTCACACATTTGGGTGAGAGGAGGACTTGTAATGGCATATTTTCAACACAGGGGGGCGAAGATGCGCTTACCATACTGGTGAAGAATAGAATAGAATAGAATAGAATAGAATAGAATAGAATAGAATAGAATAGACAACTTCCACTGAGTAAGACCTTCAGGTGCTGGGCACAGTTATAGAGAAGCCACCTGTGCTGGCTTGCAAAAAATAGCTCTGCACCTGCCCAAACCAGTTCTCATGCATGCATAATGCTTATTTTATTCCGCAGGTGTAACTTAAGTTTAGGGAAAGTTCCTTGGCAACTGCAAAACGAAGGAAGCCGATAAAACCGAGCAAGTGCACTGCCTCTCCATCTCCATTGGTCAGGGTCAGAGTGTGGAGCGGTAAGGTGTGGCCTTGCGCTGTCCGCCTCCTGCAGTGCGCTCGCAGGAGGGCAGCGCGTAAACAACAAGGACCCGAACACACATGAAAGAGAGCATTGTGCCAGACCAGTTTTGCATGTTTTAGGGTTTCCTATTTGGATTTGCAACTATTAAGCGAAATGAAAACTTTCTAACAACTTTCTGGAACTTCACAAGGGCTTTGGAATATTTTTTTCCTGGGCGAGGTTTACTGTTGAAGACGCTCCTGCGGGTTTAATTATTGACAAACCAAATGCCAACATTGCTGTAGGATAACTGTAACGGCGTCCTCGTTTGACTAAAAATAACTTGTGGAACTTTGCCGCTGCCCACTCTCCGGTCCGAGGAGCGCACTATGAGGCCAGTCCGCTGCGCTCCAGCTCACTGACGCTTTCGTTGCATACAGGTGGATTTCTGCTATTATCTGAAGGTAAGCCAGACTGAACTGTAGGCTATATAGTCCTTTACGTGTTGTTGACTTAAATGTACATTTGACGGGTGGTTAGCCTCCTTTCTTACGCCTGTAATTTGTCCAGATCTGGCCCTGAAATGTTTGGAAATAACGGACAGACAGATAGAGAGTTCAACGACAACCGCTTGGCAACAGCTGATTTGTTGTTTCTGTCCGAGCAACAGGGCACCTTGTCTCTTGTCTATTCATTAGGCATCAAATGCACCTGGCTCTTGTTTCACGGCGCTTTTCTCTTACAGTTGACAAAGGGATCCAGGATGCAGTTTTGTCCTACCTGTTCTACTTTTTTCACTATTTGCTCTTACAGGTAAAACATTGAACAGAAAGAGTAGGCTGTGCATTGACAGTTGTAAATTCCGCTCTCATAATTGGAGTTTCAGTTGAAGCTGGTGCAAGCAAAAGCAGAGGAAATATGCGTCCTCTGCTCTGGATCGGATCAGCGGTTCCCAAAGTTGGGTCCTGGGAGGAATGAGGAATGAATACATTTCACTATTATTTCACTCTGTAGAAGTTTGCACAATGATAGAATATAAGGATGATTGTTTGGATCATAGGTTGCTCTCTCCCCAGTGTTACCTCCTCACTTACAATAGGACATTCATTCAATTCTGTACCAAATCATAAGTAACAACAACAATCCTGTCAGGTGGGGTTCCTTGGGACACAGTCTTATCAAATTGGGGTCTAATGTGTCTAATCTATTTGGGGGTTCTTGACATGAAAAAGCTTGGGAACCCCTGGTCTAGGCTATAGCAGTTGGCGGTGTCAGCTGCTGGGCTGTGTCACATCAGGGCTTCTTCGCTTTAGGAAGAGAACAAGGACTATTACAGGTCAAAGGGCAACACGGGAACTGTTGTGAGGGTCAAATTTACTCACGGTCCCCCACCTGTTCCGCTAGAGCTCAGCCAACTGTTGGCCAGCACTGCCCTCTTTCAAGATCAACATTGGCTGTGCCACAGAAGCTGCCTGACACAGATATGAAGATAGAAATAGCAACGGAGGATAGCCTGCCAGTTGCATACAGGACAAGCACAGCACATGTACACACAGAAAGAAGAGCGGCAGATATAGAGATCCACATCAGTTAACACAAGAGCAAGACCTCAGGCCAGGGACACTGAAAACAAAAACAGGTTCTGTTCTGCATTTCATTAAATTGCTAAGGAGTCTGGCATCGGCAAATTCCACAGAGTATATTGAATGTGAACAGACCTTGGACTCTTTTCACTCCTTCACTCCCATGGAAGACAGCTCCGCAAGAATTTATGATGTCATGAACTTGGGTGGAGGGTTTGAAGATTGTCAGTATCATGGCTCAAGGGCTTAGCCGAGTTGCTAGAAACGTATTGATGCTGTGATAAGCATGAACTACTTTCACCTTGTTTTTATAGGACATTGGACTTTGAGTTATACATGCTTATCACTTTGTATCAACCTTTTAATTACCTAATCTCTTGCCACTGATGATGTTTATATCCACAAGACATCCTCTACAAAGTTACATCACCAAGCAATGCGCCTGCACTCTGTAGCATGTTCCTGAAGAGTTTCCTCAATGTGTTTTCCACTCAGTTATCACAAAACTGCAGTGAAGGCATTTGGCTGGTGAGGGACTGAAGGTTAGGGGTCCATTACTTTCCACACAACACGCACCATTGTTCCTCTCCTCAGCCCCGCCACCGGGCATTGTGGGAAGAAGAGGAGGGGGGGGGTCTCAGATTTCCCCAGAGAGGAAGAAGCACTCGCTGTTTCCTGTTTTGCGCCGCCGGGTGGTGAAAGCTCTTCCTGTTCAGGGAAGAGGGGAAGAGGTCACCGAATTTGCACCTCTTCACAGTAGCGGCTTCTGTCGCGTAAAAAAAACAGAATTCCTCAGTCGCAGACGTTGCTGTTCCTGGTCAATGGCTGCGGTGCATGAATGGGATGGGGACTGTGTTTGTCTCCAGTTGCCATGGGTATTTATAGGGTGTGCATTGTCCTCCGCAGGTATCTGAGGCCTAGGCATGCCTGCGCCCCCTCCTCCCCCTCCGCCTCCCCCCGCACCCCCTCCACCACCCCCGCCAAGTGCTGCCCTGCCACAGGTAAGATTGTGTTCACACAGGGTTCACATACACTTTGAAAATAATTCTTTTGATGCAGTAAAACCCCACCTGTCTGGTACGCCAAGTGGCTTATGACAAAAGATGAAAATAATTTGCAAATACATCTGTCTCAAGTCTGACATGGTTACACACACAGTTACATCACTGCCCTACAATGGAAAAAAAGGGAATAACTTGGTAGAAAATTAGATTTTGTCAGTTTTGTATGTTGGCGTTAGATAAGAGGAGGAGCTGAGGAGTAGCAACTTCCTCAGTCAACAAGTCCGCCCATTTTCAAAGATCCTCTTACAAGTCATTTGTTTGGACAGAAATAAAACTTTAAAGCCAAGATTTTTCAGTTTCACTCTGAGCAGTTGCTGCCTTTTGCCTTTGTAGGGCAGATAAATACTACCTCTCTCTCTCTCTCTCTCTCTCTCTCTCTGTCTCTCTCTCTCCCTCTCCCTCTCCCTCTCTCTAACTCTTTCCCTAACTCTCTCTCCCTCTCTCACACACACACATACCCACTCTCTCTCATGCCATTGTAAACACTCACTCATGTCCTTCTCACTGACCGTCAACCAAACACCTGGAGGTTATTTGCATTATTGATTAGAGGTACAGTTACACACACACACAGAGTGGGGCAGACAGCAGACACTCAGTAGCAGCCTGGTGTTGTGTTTCCATCGCTGGCTCACAGTGTCCTCATGTTAAATGAGTTGCCTCGGCTGGCAAACGCAGCACGTGTCAGAGGGCCACACTGCTGAGACAGGGCTGAGTGGCTTCTGGACACACCAACAGTCTGAAGTCTGGTAATGCAATGGTTCTAAAAGCGGGGTCTTGGGACCTCCAGAGGTCTTTGAGAGGGTCCTAGGGAGTCCCCGGCAAAATGAGGGATAATTTAATTTCAGTATAATTTAATTCACTAGAAATTGTGGTGATAGGAAGTGCAAAGCATATGATGTACAGGGGTATGGGGGCAGAACATGAAAAAAGAGAGAGAGATTTCACCTCAAAACCAGTGTTGTTAAGTCAGAAAATTACTGACTCAGATTCAGGAAACATTTAAGATTAAGTCGACTTTACCACCATGTGAAAAATAAATATGATCAAAACACAATTGATAACTTAAGTGACGTTACAGCAGAGTTGTCGCTGGGAGATAAATTTCTATTTGACTGGTAATACAAATCTGTTTCCACAGCTCCAGCCAAGCGATTTCCCCTTGTTACACTTAACGTTATTCATCATCTTGACTTGTTTTAGAGTCTAGACTGAAGTGCTGAGGTGAATTTGAGGAGATGATGCCTGTGTTTACCATGCCACTGTATCTCACCTGCCTCTTTGCTGAAGGAGACCATTTAGAGAAAAAATGTAATTACTTCGCAACTATTTTTAGCATGGTGGGTTATGATTTTGCCACGGTGGTCCGAAACACTGGTCCCACTTTTAGCTATAACAGCTCTCTTTTTCTCTCTCTGTGTGACAGCCTCGGTTGGATCCTCCTAAACTACAGTCCAGTGGAGGAGGAGGTGGCAGGAATGCCCTGCTGGCCGACATCCAGTTGGGAGCCAAGCTCAAGAAAGTCACGCAGGTCAACGACCGCAGTGCCCCCATCGTCGACAGTAAGAGCAACTCACTTACACACTCGCACACATAGATACACACACAGTCTCAGTTTAGATACTAAATGATACTCACATGCGGCTAGTGTCACTGACTGTGAGTCATTCTCACATGGGACAAGGAGGGAGGGGAAGGGAGACAGAGTATAATAGTGTGTGTTTGTATGTTGAGATGCAAAAAAAACTGGTGTGTCAGGAGATGCAGTGGAAGTAAAGATAAAGGATAAGAGATGAAGAGAGAGAGAAAGTGAGGAAAGAAGGACAGAAGGAGAATAAACAGGAGGGGAGAAGATAGTTTTCAGTTGTGTAGATAAGTTCATAGGGAGCTGGGCTGTATTTGAGCTCAAGGTTGCTCTGGGTGACACACAAACACCCACATCCACACACACAAAACCAAGTGCACACTTCAGGAAGGAATGCCCAATAGCAGATAAGAATGTAGGCAGAGTAGGAAACTGTAAACGGTGGCAAAGACAATAGACAGGCCGTACATCACCACTACACCATATGCTGGTTATCGTAGTTGATGAAAATGTTCCAGTTTTTCAGGATGAAAAACTCCCTTATTTTCCAGATCAACAACATGGTGTGTTTTGAAAATTACATCTACCAAACCTATGAAACCTACCATGTATAAAAAATGAAAAAAAGTTTTGTGGTTTTGACATGACAGCATGGCACAAGCTCATAATCTTATTTCAGTCAGCATTATTAATATTAACTTGTAATGTACGTGTGTTGTTTTCCCAGAGCCCAAGCCTAGTGCTGGAGATCTATCCAGCAGTATTGGGTCTTCTCAGGGCTCATCAGGAGGGGTGGCACCCATGGGACCCTCTCTAGGAGGGCTCTTCGCTGGGGGGTTTCCTACCCTCAGGCCCATAGGACAGAGAGATGCAGCGGGCAAGACCCCAGGTTGGTAGAATATTTTTTTCCCAGTCTTGCTATGCCTCTACATTTTCTGTCTGTGTTTTGTCGTCCCACTGACCCTTCTGTTTTATTGGTGTGTGTGTGTGTGTGTGTGTGTGTGTGTGTGTGCTGCAGTCTCTCGCTCGAGCTCATCGGCAGCACTCAAGCCCCTGTGGAACCCGCCCGCCTCAGCAGACACCGGCGGCGTCCCGGAGCCCCACAGGCCGGCGGAGAGAGGAAGCGCCGCCCACCGTCCCGTCGCCCCCTCGTCCTCTGCCCCTCCCTCCCCCTCTCACAGCAGCAAGCACCTCCCTCCTGCCCCGGCCTCCTCTCCCCCTCCGCCTCCCCCCGCCCCTTCCTCCGCTCCCCCTCCGCCCCCCCCCGCCCCTACCTCCGCTCCTCCACCTCCTCCACCTCCTCCTCCCCCGCCTCCGGCCTTCCAGGACCGGCCGGCCAGCAGGCCTCCGCCTCTCCCCACCTGCCCTCCCCCTCCCCCCCCCCTCCCAGATCACCAAGCCCACCTGGCTCCCCATCCAGCACTCCCACCTCGCCGCCGCCGTGTCCCAGCCCTCCACGCCTCCTCCTCCTCCCCCTCCCCTGCCCTCCGTACTTTCCTCCTCCGTCCCGGACCGCTCCCCGGGGTACTTCTACCCTCCGCCCCCCTCCCCCGTGCTCTCCGAACCCTCCAGGTTCCCCATCCTGCGGGACAGTCCGCTGGGGCCGCCTCCGCCTCCTCCCCTCCCCGCTTCCTTCACCCCCAGCTGTCCATCCACCCTGCCCCCTCCCCCGCCCAAGGTGTCCCCCGTGCCGTCCCCGGCCATGCGCTCCCTGCCGCCCTCGTACCCCTGCACCGCTCCCACCCGACGGCCGCCCGCTGTGCCCAGAAGTGCAGGTGGGTGGGCAGCAGGACGAGGAAAGGAATCACAAATATATTCATTTCTCAGATGTATTTACTTAGGCTGTGTTCACACTTCTCCCCTTCTTTCAAAGTGCCAGCAACTGATGCATTGCTTTTTCTCACGAAAAAAAAAGGAATAGTGTGAACACGCCTTTACTGTAGATGATTTCCTTTTGTCAGTTAGCATGCCAGAGCAGCATATTGAATTATGTTCTTTAATGTAGAACCTTACTGATGATGCCTGACACTCCTCTGATGTGGTCTTGTCCCCCACGGTGACAGGTGTGGGTCGGCTGGCTCCTCCTCCCGCTCCACCGGCCCGCTCCCCCTCCACTGAGCTGTCCAGCCGCATTCCTCCCCCTCCACCCCCTCCCCTGCCCCCGTCCAGCCTCAGGAATGGACACCTGCACAGCCTGGGTGAGACTGTGTGTGTGTGTGTGTCTCATTAACTTACAATGGTAACACAGAATACGTTTTCCATTGCATTTACATTTTAGGCATTTAGTGGATGCTCTTATCCGGAGTGACTTAAAATAAGAGCAACAGTAGAATGAGCTTCAATTCCTACATCAACATTACAAGCAACCAAAACTAAGTAGTGCAAAAGTCAGGGCGTTAGTGCCATTACAACATTCCTGTGACCACAGAACAATCATGATCACAATCACAAAGTGCTAGGAAGCAAATGGAATAAGAGCTAAGGAGAGAGATAGAAGGGAATAGAGAGGGTGTGTCATTCAATGGGAAGAAGGTGACATGAGGCATTTCTTAAAGAGATGAGTTTTCAGCCTACGATGGAAGATTGCTGTCCTGACTGGAGTGGGAAGGTCGTTCCACCATTGTGGGACCAAGAGGGAATAGTAGTCTCTTGTGTTTGTCTGAAAATGAGTGTAAGACAAAATGGCGACCTCTAATTGCATCTACGCTCTACGCCTGTAGATGACTTTGAGTCCAAGTTCCAGTTCCACCCTGTAGAGGATTTACCCCCTCCCGATGAGTTCAAGTCCTTCCCTCGGATCTACCCCAGCAAAGAAAACAGAGGTAGCAGCACAGTATTCTCACCACTACTTACATTTTGCCTCCCACCAGAGTCATCTATTGAGTTGCCTTTTTCTTCTTCTCTTACAGTGAACCCCAAACCACCTGGGATTAGGACACACCTCCGATGAGTCACGGCCTCACCCTGTTCCTCATCCCCCACACACAGCAAGCAGCTAGACTCAAACCTCCTCTACTCCTCCACTCTGGGCATGAAGATGGGAAGCTAATGAGAAAAACACTGAAGAGCAAGGCCATGGGCTTTGTTTGGTTTGGATGCAGGCTCTGTGCCTATTGTGTGTGCTGAGCGTACCACAAATTGGGCCACTTACAGAGCGTGTTTGTGTGTGTGTGTGTGTGTGTGTGTTTGTGTGTGTGTATATTTGTGTATGTGAGTGTCAAACTGGGTCCCGCCTTATACTGACTATGTGACCTCTAACCTTTTCCAGTGTGGAATGTTTTGAATGTGTGTGAGAGGAGGGCTCTCCCTACAGTGCTCTCTCTCGTTAACTCACACGCATAGGCTACACACTCACACACACACACACACACTCACACACACACATGCACACACACACACACACTATCCAAGGACAGTGTCTTCCAGTAGCTAAATGTAACTTGACTCTAGAAACAGAATTTAGAGATACATTTTTAGGCATTGAAATATATCATGATATTATGAGACTTTTGTCATGATGCACTGCTCTGTCCTGCGATATTGTAGCACTTCTGTTGTCCAGACCAGACACACTCTTACACATGCAGTTTGAAGCTAGTAAATCTCCTTCCCAGAGGGACATGTGTAATTGTGGTCCCTCAGCTTCTACAGTGTTTAGCCATAAGATGCTCATTAAGTGGCAAACAGAAATGTTTGACAACATGCTCAAACAAGCGTCCACAAGATGCAATGCTTTCCCAAAACCTCACAGTGTCTTTAAATGGATCCTCCACTCCTCCAGCAAGACAATCCTCTTGAGAAGTTATTAATTTGCTGTGGGAATTCACTGATCTACTGCATGTGGCCAATAGCAGTAGACTATGAACCTGCTCAGTTCAACACTTGTGTGAAAATCAAATTGCAAGTGAACACTTTGTAACTATTCACTTGTTCAGCAGGTTTTGCTAACCTCAAGGGTTCATTAATAATTGTACATATAGTGGTGCTCTACATGTGTTTGTCTGACCTTTTTTTTATAAGCAACAAATGAGTCCATAAAAGTGTAAAAGAAAATGTAACATGTTACGACTAGTGACATTTTGAGGACTCTGACAGTATATTTGTATTATGTCATATTGAAGAATTACCTTTTGTCTGTTAATTGAGTGAGGTTTACTCGCGGTTTCGTTTCCCTCAATGTATTAACAAACACTAACACTTGTTAAGACAGTGCCACCTGCTGGTTCAATGTGCAAAGTATTATAAGGTGCAGCCACAAAATAAACCACTGTATTTTGTGTTTGTTTAAAAAGTTTTATTGATTGCAAAATTCATATTAAATCCATGCATTCAAAGATGGACACCTGATATGACAACCTGCCCTAACACAGAACATTCATATGCTAATCCTATGGCCTTGGAGAGTTTAGTCTTGATTAGTTCACATGAATTAAGTCCGCTCCAAAGCTACAAACAAGAGAGCCAAGACTTTAGTCAGTGTTGCTCCGCTGAAAATAGGAGACTGACTACCCAAGATCATTTTCAAAGGGAATGGTTCCATTTTCTGGTTTAAGACTAATCTGTGTAAACTCTCAAAAAGCCTCCATTACATTGTTGCAGCTACAGATAATGACTCTGGGTAACATCAGTCTTGCTTCTATCTCGCAGAGGCAATTATTCGTGATCACAAATAATTTAACTGTCCAAGATGTAGGAATACCAAATTTTAAATTCAATTTTGGGGTGTTTGTTTTCCCTTTAAGTGTGTTTGAGAAATTGGAATGAAGGCGCACTCAACTCTGCAAAATAAACTAAACTTAATGAATCATGTGTGCAATTTACAGAGTGCAAGCTCATTTTGTTCTCTCCAAACACCACATAACCACACAAACATTCTCTCATGCATTTTAAATGATATTTCACTTAAGGGGATTTTCACTTCCAGTTCAGTCAAGTCAACGTCCAACATTAGCTGCCTAGGGGATCTACTGCCACCACAAGCATCCGGGACTTTTTGTTCCCTGCAGCCTCAGAAATTTAGTGATGTTGACAATTGCAAACAGTCAAAAACTGCTTCTTGAAAAGTTAGGACAGAGAATTAAATAATAATAACTGGATCTAATTTTCTTTCTTCTTTCTTTGTAAACGTTTTTAAAATGTAAATAAGAAAATGGAGCTGACCGTGGTCCCAAGAGGAGCAAATATTGGTGGCTTACCATTCATGAGCTCCTATAGAGGTAAGCAACACAAAAATGCAATGATCTACCAAACTGAAATATCACTGAAAGCACTACATTAATGAATTCATGGCCTTAAAGAATTCCACCACACACAGCTTCACACAGGAGGAGGTTTCACACACCACACAAATACAATGCTTGTATAAAACTTTCATGTAACCTGAGGACATCCTGGCAATTAAACATTTGTTACTCTGCACCACGAATGAATGAAAACTGGAGAAGGACGCTGAGTGAGTGAGCTGTGGGACAGGGAGAGACTTTAAAGTTCATCGTGTTTGTAAGTGAACTCCCTGGAGGATATGAAGCCATCTTTGTTCTCATCCTCTTTGGCAAAGATATCCTCCACCATGCTCTCGTGGTGAGTGTCGTTGGGAGGGTAGCCGTGACGCTCAAACTCCTTCCTCAGGTATTCTTTCACCTGGCAGATGGCGGGAGAGAGCAGGACACAAGGGAGTGAGACAGGCTGTTTGAGAGGGAACAGACAGACTGAAGCAACAGAAATATGAAGAGAAATATAACAAAAAAGAGAAAATGTGGACTGTGTCCAGACTAACAGAGACAGAAAGAGAAAAATCCATCCCTAGTTTCATTCCTACAATACAGGATAACATGATGTTATGACAACTTTATACAAAGAGAAAGGGTAAAATGAGATACCCAGCAAGCATTTGACAGAAGTTCAACATCAACCCAAACAAGCACAACATTTACATAGTATTCTATAATGGCTCAGGGGAAAAAAATCGCATGAAAACATTTTTAGAAACCGTTTTGAACTGTTATCAGAAATATATGTACGTCCTGATTTCACAAAATGATGCAAACAGCCGCTATAGACGACTATAGAATTGCCTCATCTTTCATTTTGGCACTATAATTACACAGATTTGGTGCAGGCTGATGTATCAACATGCTGGGACAAAAGATAAAAACACAATCCCTCTTGTCCTCACCTCTTGCTTGGAGAGCTTCCAGTCGTCGTTGAGGTCCATCTCCTGGAAGGACTCATGCGACCTGGGCCCATTTCTGATCTCCATCACCTCGATGATGAAGGTCAAGGTGCTCTCAGGTGGGATCTTACCTGACAGACCACACCACAGGGCAGAGGTCAAGTAAAACAGAGTGGATATTACCTGAGGCATGGCTCAGTACTGAAATACATTTTGTTTGGTTAGTGCTGCACAAATCCCATTCACTGTGAGTGGAGGTGACAAGACATTCTGAATCAAATATACTGGAGAGCAGAAAAGCTAGAACAATAAGTTGTAAGTGCTAAAGAGAAGCAAACCTGCACTGTATTGTTGGTTATTCAGGTTTTCGTTGTTATGGCAAAGGTTAGTTCTGCATACAAGGGGTAGATGTTAGAGGTTAGGGTGGTGTGTGCTTACCAGGGCAAAGCATAGCATTGGTCACATGCTCCATGCTGAGAGAAGATGGACTGATATTAGTGTTTGAAACCTTCATTCAGCATGGCAGTCCTAGAATGCCATTCAAAACAAGGCAGTGTTTGAACAGTTTTATTAGAGGTATACAATCATGCGTAATGTGGATAATATTACACATTTTAGGCAGTGCAATTTATGTTCATAACAACACGCTGCTGGGAAACTTGTGTGCATATGGATGAAGCTACCTCTCCCTTCCTTCCCATAGGCCAGGGCTGGAGGTACGACCAGTGTCCTCTTCTCTCCGGCGCACATGTCCTGCAGGCCTTTATCCCAGCCCTTGATCACTTCCCTGATGCCCAGTGTAAACCACACTGGCTGCTTGTCACCATCAGTACGACTGTGTGGACCACAGACAGACAGACAGACATAGACATGGGGGGAGTAGGGGTCACATTTTTGCAAAAGTCTTGCAGCAAAAAGTCAAAAGTCATTTAAAGGACAATACCTGTGCCATTTAGAGTTACAGCCCATTTACTACTGTTTACATCTGGCTTACATTCCACCTCCTCATTTTGCAATGCATGCCACATGTGAAAATTGATCAAATCTAACTTGAAATTAACGGCTATCCCGCCTTACAAAGACGCCCTGTAAATCCCTAATTAAAAAGACAAGGATGTGGCAGTAAAGTTTGTAAGGCGACATGTTTTTGGGGGACTATTTCCTGGCGGGGACTTCATTTTTTCTTGTGGGTGATTGAGGTGAATTCAGGTGATTGACAGTAACGTATAATGCGCGCACTGATATGAAAACATTCAACGTTGCACAATTAAATAACACAGAAACTTTGACAAAACCAAACTGAGGCTTCATCATGTTTACCGTGATGTATTATCTAGCGTGGGCAATTTTCAAGTCTGTGGAAGTTGTTTTTCATACTGTACAAGAGTGAGTGGCATCGAACAGCTTCTTCTGAAGGTAGGAAAACGAAGAACGAGCCCTGACATGCTGACTGTACAGTCACCACCAGGAATAATGGGAAGTAGTGGGACAACTTAGACAACTGGCACAAACTTAAAAATAAAGCACCAGTATTATCCTTCCAGCCTTACAGTAGCTGTCATTCACCTACCAACTCACCTGGAGTGGAACATTGTACCGTTCTGGAAATACCCCTCATGATGCACGAGCAGAATGTCTCCATACTTGGATTTTCGATGACAGAGGAAAGGTCTGTGCAGAACTTCTATTTTCACCTCAGCCTCAGGCAGTTTCCCCCCGCAGACGAACACCAGGAGAGAGGAGCACAGCCAGCTCAGCACGGCCAGCAGCATTCTGCAAAAGGAAACTTTATGGATAAATAGACACAAAGTTGCAAACAAATAATGCAGCTTTTAGGAACAAGCAGGCGTGCAGTCGGCCCTCCTCTACGTGGCAGTGACGTTTCATCATCAAGTTGTTGCAGGAAGTGTTCACATGATTGGCTGTTTTCCCCCTGTAAGCCCCGCCCCCAACCGCCCCCCCCCCCTTCTCAAATCCCCTTCGGCATCCACTGAATGAAGACAAGAAAGGGATTCTGTAATCTTTATTAGTTGATCAGTCAGCTGACAATGTTTTATGTAATTTACGGACATACAGATTGTCACCTAATCAATTCTATAGAGTCAGTTTTGATGTCCTTTTGATGGAAGGAAATACAACAGTTTCTTCATGCTGCTGCAACAATCACAGGTATTATTCTCTTTTTTTGCTATTGTTATCAATACAACATTCATTTTCATCCTGTCGGGTATTGCGGATATGACATTCACTTCAACAGGTCCACACTTTTGGTAAGTACAATTACAGCATTAGTTAAAGGCAAAACCTACAGCATACAATTGAAAGCAATCTGCTGTGCACCGAAACACATTCACATGCAATAACACAGCATTGCAGTCACTTCATAAATATATTATATGTTTTATAATACATCACACAGAAATATAAACATTTACACACCCCTGATTTGCATACTATGTATATACTATAATTGCTTATATCATTGCCTCTTTGGAAATGCCACCTTTTATAAGTCCCTCTCACTACAAAATAAGTTTTTAAGAACACAGCTTATTTCTGCATTAACAGTCAGCAAGTCATTGACATTACAACTACATTATATGGTACAATCATAGTTAAAATGTATTGCCCACGGCCACCAGTGCCCATAACAGTGCTGCAGCCGATGGTGTGACACAGTAGCGTGGAGCCATTTCCTGAGGCCAATAAAGGAATTAAAACTCCACAGGGGTCAATCAATTTTGACTCCCGTGACTTTTCATGGCTCAGAACACAAGAGCTTCCCCTTCGTACTCTTTCAGTCCGCCAGCTATCTTCAGTACAAAATCTGAAGTATGATCCCCAAAAGCAGAAAGAGGAATTGGAAACGCAGCCGGTATAGCTGCCTTTTTTCTTTCTTTTTTTTTGGTGGGGGGGGTTCAGGTGAAGTACTTGCAGCCGGTGGAGTCAATGAGGCAAGAGTCGGTGCATCTGAGCTGCCCAAAGGATCTGCAGAAGACACACAGTGATTTATAACATATGTCCTAGCTAGGTGTACCTAATAAAGTGGATACTGAGTGTATGTGTGTGGATTCACTCTGAATAGATGTTGTCAGTGAACGTACCCAGGAAGATAGGATTTGCAGGTCTGGTAACCGAAGTCCTTTCCGTCACACTCTTCCATGCCTTCGTGTCGGTAGCCGTCTCCGCAGAACGCCCACTTACAGTCTGAAGGGATGAAGGGAAGGAGATAAAGAGAGCGGAGAGATGGGAGTAAGAGAAAGCAAGGGAGGGAAGGAACAGAGGGGAGAAAGAGAAAGAGAGAGAGAGGAGAAAAGACATTACTAATTGCTTTGGCACTCCTGTGTGTTGCAGTGATGCCAATACAGCATTTTTCTGCTAATTTAATTGAACCGAGAAGTAGAGAGTAAGACAGGTTGACAGAAAGAGAGAGGGTGAGATTAATGAAGCTCCAGTAAGGGCTTTACTATGCTTACTCCTTTTACCCTCTGCCATGTGGCATCAGACTCTAAATGGATATTCTGTAGTTATGCTCTGCAGGGCATCTTGTGTGTGTGTGTGTGTGTGTGAAGGGATGTAGTGGAGGGTAAACTCACCTAAACTCAGTTAATCCACCTCTTTATTTGCAGAATAGAGTTTACCCACCTTTTTAGGCTGACATGAGATGAATTCATACTGTACATCATAGAAAGTAGTATCAAACTGATGCAAGTTATATGATAATAGGGTCTTTTAAGGGGAAAAAGCATAAATTAAATTTTCTGAAAATCTAATTTAATTTTGTTCATAATGATAGTTGTTTGCATTATGAAGATCACTGACTGGAGGTTATAATTTACCCACCTTTTTATTTACCACTACATCACTAAGTGTGTGTGTGTGTGTGTGTGTGTGTGTGTGTGAGTGAGCAAGAGCGACGTGTAACTCACTGAGACAAGCGTCAGTGACGATCTTGTTGCCATCATCACACTCCTCTCCGTGCTGCGCCTGCACCTTCCCGTCCCCACAAGCACCGACTCTCTCCGGCACTTTCTCTGTGGACTGGAACGGCTGGAAGGGCTAGATAAGTTACAAGTAAACAAGCATCGACTCCGCACTTCAGGCACTGAGAAATATCATAGCTTGATAAATTACAGCCTTCAGCACTGGGGTTGTTTGAAAAGCTACAGTGTTACACAGCAAACAGGCTCTGTATTTCACTACTACTGGTTCCAGTACCTGTATGGGCTTCCATCCATCTTTATCTTTGAAGTAGAGGGACCTCTGATCCTTCCTGAATGCTATGGCGTTGTCCATTTGTAGCCGGCTCAGCTCCTCCTCATTGTTTACCACAAATATCTACAAACACACACATACACACACACACACAAAGGTGAAAGTTGATGACTAACGTTTAACAGGTGATCCAGCATTGCCATGCCATGCGGATCAAATATTCAGAGTGAAGCAGTCTTGTGTGAATGCGGTCTTACTGCAGGGACTTTGTTGTAGCTGCCCCGTTGTGTGTAGCTTCCGAAAGGGGTGCTACTTGCCCCTAGAGGGGGATCACACTCACAGTGACCTGGCGGCCCCGGGAGACCCTTCTCTCCCTTCTCCCCTACTAGATAGAGACCTGCAAGACACACACATCAACACACACACGTCTGTATGATGCCTTTATATTACATTATAATAGTATCAGGCTGTGTGTATGTATGTGTGTGTGTGTGTGTGTGTGTGTGTGTGTGTGTTACCTGAAGCAGGTAGACCAGGGGGTCCCGGGTGGCCGTTAGGACCTGGAGGTCCACTGGGGCCCATGACTCCTGGGGATCCACTATGGCCCTTCGTACCCTGCACAAACAAAACAGCATCACAATATTAGAAAATACACACACACACACACACACACACACACACAGACACTGAAGGTGACCTAGATGGCATTGCCACTTGTGCATAGCTGGGATAATCTAGTCCATGGGAAGTGTGTGTGTGTGTGTGTGTGTGTGTGTGTATGTGTGCACGCGCGTTCAAGCATGCATGTGTATATATATATGTGTAGACTCAGAAGATCTAAGACGCCAAAGACCCCTCCGCCCCTACGGAAGTCTATACTTAGAGCTGGAAGTGAGGCTGAGTGACTGAATTAGCCAGAGAGAGGACATAGCTGTCAGTTGTCAGAATGAGGAGCAGCCGAGTGTCAGCGCTCCCCACCGGGGTCAAGTGATGTTGGTGTGTAAAAGTGGGCCGTGCCAGGATGTGTGTGTGAAACGTGTGGAAAATCTGCTGCCAACTGGCTGACCCCTCCTCCACACAGACCCAGGCCTACTACAAGTCAAACACACACACACACACACACATACAATATACTATAAATGCATCCAAACACCCTGTGCACTTGTGCATCCCTCTTCTGTTTCTCTCTTCAACACCTCCTTCAATCCCCCTCTCCTCACCTGTTTGCCCCTCTTCCCCGGTCGTCCGGTGGGTCCTCTCTTCCCTGAGACTCCTGGCTCTCCCTTGGGTCCCAGCTCGCCCTGGGAGAGGAGCAGCGTTGAGAAATACTCAATTTAACGCTAATTTTAGACTTTACTCAGTATTTAATTCTGCTTACCTTCTGTCCGAGCATCCCGGGCAAACCGATGGACCCCTAAATAGAGACAAAATGAGAACAGAAAGTCATTACCTCTATAGAGCAGGGGTTCAGGAGACTCAAATTGGGTAAATTTAATCTCGCTCTAAAGCCAAGCGCTTGTTAAAACATAATAGAAATCTTGCCATGTTGGGTGTGAAAGAAACTTGCTTGTGAACCATTTTGGGTCCCAACCAATAGTTCAACAAACACCAAACATAACTAGGCTGTTAGGGGTTAAATAATACAATGCTTTCCAAAAGAGTTTCTGCAATTGCATCAGTAGAAAAATACATTTCTCTACTAACCTTATCTCCCTTCGGTCCTGTTACTCCGGGGTCGCCACGAGCCCCCTTCCAAGAAAGAGGAGAGAAAGAGCAAATAAAGGATGAAGAAGGTGATTACTGACATACAAGTATGATGGAACATATAAGTCTGGGCTTACCTTCTCTCCTTTGTAGCCGGGCAAACCCTGAGGAGAGGAGTACAAAAGCAGATAAGACAGGAGGAAATCCAATAATCTACATAATAATAATCTAATTAGTACAAAGTAAATGACTGTGTGTATAATGTTGTTAATGTGTGTCCAACCTTTGTCCCTGGTGGTCCCCTCAGTCCTGGTAACCCCATGAGTCCTGGATCCCCTTTCTCGCCCTGAATAAAAACAAATCATATCAAATAAGTCAGTGTTTCCCAACCTTTATGGTGCTGAGGGAGACCAAACTGTTGATTACTTAGACATGTCTAGAGGGAATAGCATGAGACTCACCATGGGTCCCTCAGGACCAGGCCATCCTTGTAGTCCTTGTTTCCCTGGGAGGCCTGGGGCTCCGGTACGACCCTACGGCGACATAACAGTCAGACAGAAGCCAGAGTGCCAGTACTCAGTAAACAATTAGTCAAAAGTGCCTTTGTGTATTTTCTGCTCCCTCTTCATGGAACTCACTGCAAAATGATTTAAAGCTGAAAGAGCCGGTCCCTCACTGAGTTTAAACTGATAATGAAGGATCATGCTGACTCAGTAAGGAGTCGTCTTTGCTTTGTTTAGTCCAGATTTAAGAAGCTGACTCCATGAACCAGCTGGTTTGATATTAGACTAATGTTTTTTGGGGTGCTTATACAGAAAATTGTATCTTGTTTTCTCTTATATGCAATTTTGATTGTATTTTGATCTTATACATTTTGTTTTACTTTGCTCTGTCTTTTATTTGAGTTTGGCTGTATTCTGACTTCATACATTCTTATTGGTTGTTGGTCTGCAACCAATGAGATCCTTAATCTCACTGGGACTAACATGGTTAAATCAAGATTAAATACAAATACATAAAACAATGTCTAATCAATATCAATATCACCTCTTGTGATTTCCTAATCTGACATGGCCGAGGACAAAATTTAGGGTGCAGAGCTTAGAGAATGCCACCGAGAATTTGTTAATTAGAGGACGGGAATAAAACCTCAATTGATCTTGCTCTATCGCCAATTCCCTCCTAGCAGAAGAGCCAAATACATTACGCAATAACCTCACATCTCGGCGACACCTGCACGAGTATCCCGGAGCTGCCTCTCTAGCAGTGTGCTCTCATTTAGCCGCCTGCCATTAAAACTGCAGCCTGTAGAGACGCGGTGGACCTGCTGCTGTGTGGAGTGATTTATCATAGAGAGCGCAGGCACTTAGGGAGATTAGAGTGCAGAAGCGCAGCGCTGGATAGCCTGGATCAGCAGGACCGGACTCCAGTACAAGGGCTAATGGAGCTAGGCCAAGGAAAGGGGGAGAGAGAGGAGGGAGAGGCAGAGGAGAAGGAAAGAAGAGGGGGATGATAGAGAGGAGAGGAGCGGGAGGATGACGGGAGACAGCCGAGGAGGTGATCAGGCTTTGCTATGTGGTTAGAGTGGCTGGTGGGACTAATGTAGCATGACCCATTTAGCGGCTACAGAGGATATTCTGAGCACATCAATAGACAAACCACATCACAGAGATTGAGGATGCGTAGAGGAGACAACAGAGGGAGAGACGGAGAGAGAGAGAGAGAGAGTCCAGATCCCATTATTCCAAGGACGTGCTATATGAAGCAGGGGAACGGGAGAGGGACGAGCGAGGGAACGAGACAGGCAGGAGGGGAGGAGCGGCTCACCTTTGACCCTGGACGTCCAATTTCTCCCTGGAGGAGGACAAATGAGGGGAGAGGAGACGTGGCGCTCATTAGACCGGAGACACACAAGGACACATGCACAAATACTTCTAATAGCAAATGACATTAGAGGTACAGTTCAAGACAGTAGCCTACAAAACAAAACACACACACAAACACACACACAAGCACAAACCTTCTCCCCTTTTGGTCCTCGAATGCCAGGCAATCCACCATGACCCTGAAAAATGAGACCACATTTATATACAGCTCACATAACCCCACTGAGCGCAGGACATTTCTAGAAAGATCAATACTAAAACAGTAATTTTGTTTCATTTCCACGCTTGCTTAACAATATTCCCATCTATTGTCTTAAAATGGTTACAGCAGGCTGACTACACTATCTGATACATGTATGATTTAATCAGACTGGAGAGCAGTGCAGCCACTGTCTTCCTGTCTGAGGCTTCCATCACTGTGTAGCATTTCACTTTTGAACCGGGCCTTACCTCTGGACCGGGGGGTCCTGCAGGTCCTGGAGGTCCAGGGGCGCACCCCGGTACCCCCTCTTTATGTGTTTTCTGCTCCTCTCCTCCATCAACACTTGGCTCTAACATGCCAATGTCACCCTTCAAACACACACACACACACCAAATCCAAGACTTGAGTGTCTTCACAAGAGAGAGTAGGCTTCCAACAAGTGGCCCACTGTGGGCATATACTGTATGTGCTTAATCATATGTGTTTGTGCATTTGTGTATGCACATGTGTATGTGTGTATGTGTGTATGTGTGTGTGTGTGTGTGTGTGTGTGTGTGAACACCTACAGGGCTCCCACGCTTCCACAGCTGAGGCGGCGGAGGGAACAGCGGTGGTGGAGGCGGTGACATGAGACAACAGGGGTCAAACCTCACCGGCTCACCCAGCAACCTGAGAGCTGACAGGCGGACAGATAGTAGTGTGCATCATTGACAATCTATCATGATAAATCACAGTGGTGAAAGGTGTGTGTGCATACAACATGTGCTAGTCCTGATGATCGTTTACACAAAACCAACACACACACCCACACACCCACACACACACACACACACACACACAGCTGCATAACGTACCTGAGCGGGCTGAGAGGATGCTGTCCATGTAAGTGTGATGGGACAGGGCCCATGCAGAACACAGAAGGATGTGGAGGGACACTGCAGTCTTGACCGGGTCCATTCTGCCGGATCACTTTCCCTAAAACACACAACACAAGCTGACACTCATCCACTCACTCCCTGTTGCTGCCTGCTCTCCCTGTGGTTACTGGTAGCTGTCACTTTTCTTTATTCCCTCTTGAGGGTGTCACTATTAATCTCTCCCTCTCCTCTATTCCCCTAAAGCGTCTCTCTCTCTCTCTCTCTCTCTCTCTCTCTCTCTCTCTCTCTCTCTGTCAGCATAAACAGCATAAAACTTGTTGGCGCTCCACACTGCAGCAGATGCAGCCACCGCTGTAATTCCAGCCGTGCACCAACACCCCTCAGCCCCGTGCCAGAATTAGACTGGAGGCCTTTGACTGGCAGGAGTCATAACAACATAGTAAAGCTGTAACAGGTTCATTCACACAGCCATTTACTGATATATTCGCACGCGCAAATGTAGTCTAATGAATCACGATGTATGGTCAGAGACAGTGAATATTTGTGTTTGCAAGAATCATCATGGAATGGAATGGGACCCGAAATACACAGTTTGCATACCCTGAAAAATGAAACACACCAGTCCCGTGTTAAACCACGTGTATTTTTGCAGAAAGCTGCGGCACCGGTTCAGACTGCTACATTCACAGATATGATTTAATATGTCTCCTTGCTCCCGGTCCTCTCACTGTCCAATGAAATATGCCAGCCTTAATTTCATTCCCTACAGATTTAGCAGTGCGCGTCAAGTGGAAACGCAATGTCCACGCACAAGATCTCCCTTACCTTCCACTTGAAATTGTCCCGCACTTCTAGACGCGCTGTCTGGCGCTCCTCTGACCTAAATGAAATGCGTGGCGTGTAGTCCTTCCAACTGTGGCTCCTCTGCCATTTGGCGTGCTCTATCTGGACCGCTAATCAATCTGATCCACTTATCGACCCGTTTCTTTCCTCACTGGTCAATAACAACACAATTGTGGAGGGAGGACCTTTTTCTCCCGGCGCTCCAACGGTGCCCAACAGAAGCCGCTGAGCGGAGCCGACACAGCAGGAGCAGCTTTCCCGGGGCTTGTCTGGATCAATAGGCTATATTTGTTATGTAATCTCTGTGCGGGACGTTTTAAATAAAGCTGATTGAACAACTGGGATGACATTGATACTGTATATCTAGGCTCGTTTGGCACGTTTTTTCTTTCATACCGGTGTTTATGCTCTCTTCTGCAGTGTAATGGCGCCCTCTGCTGGATCTTTCGGTCCATGCACAAGATCATTTGATCATTGCGTCGCATACAGTTAGTGGTGAATAAAAAGGATGGTAAACTAGGATTATCATTATTAGGCCAGGCCAATATAAACAAAAATAAATTACAACATCAATATCAATAAAAATAATAATTTATAATAGGCTATACAATATCCTCATATCACTTTGATAGGCCTACTTACTATTTTGTGTCAGGCTACAAAGTTGAGATTTTTTTTCACAAATAAAACGGTGAGTAAACTGACTTCAGGTGAGTTTACCCTCCACTACATCTCTGATACAATGTCTTGATTTCTGGTGTGCAACATAATTTTGTGCCCCTTCATATTATTTACAAGAAACAAATGAAGAAAGAACAGCGAATACAATATCCAATGAATGTGTCATTTCACAGTTTGAAGTAAAAAAACAACAACAGTCAAGCAGAAGAATAGGTCCACTGAAATATTTTACTCAAGTCAAGGTAAGAGTAGCCTAATTGTCTGACTGGGTCCCTAAGGTCATTTGACAGGTCACTTTCAGTCCAGGGTGTGGGGATGGCTGCTTTTAGCTCACATCAACTCAGGATTGACCGTTTTACTGTAAATGGCAGATCTCACTGTCCTCACTATTATATCTAAAAATAAAAAGTAAAAGTATGGGTAAACATTAAAAACATACTCAAGCTGATGTAAAAGTACAGCCATTTAAAACTATTCAGAAAAGTAACAGTATAAAAAATCTGTCATTGTAACACTCAGTGGTTAAAACAGTGCCAGACTATCCATGCAGCACCAATTAACTCAAACACTTTTTCAATGTCTACCCAACTATAGACTTCATAAAAAAAAACTCAACAAGTAAACACATAGACAGTAGCTTAGCAAGCAGTAGACATGCAATGTAGAAAAATGCACTTTAAAAAGCATATAAAAATGATCAATAGTCATTCCCACAGTAAGAATCAAAGTGGTGAAAATAAGTGCATATAGTTGTGTGCAAGCTGGAAGAAAAGTAGTTTGTTTTTAGATAAAACCCTGAGAAGGCTGCAGCATTTTAAGAGGCCTTGACTGAGAAGTCTCCAGAAAATCCACAAGTTGCAGTAAGGCTGTGACTCATACCATAATTAAAAGCAGTCTCCTACTCACAAAAACATGGCAGCCATGTGGCAGCAATGCAACTATACATGTATAAATCAGACAAAATAAATACAAGACAGCCACCCTCTGTGTTTTCTTTTCTAAATGTATGATGCTTCTGTGTTGTGTGTGTATTCCCACTAGGAGGTAGCGTCCTTTAAATAGGCTATGATATCCTGTCTCTCCCTTTTCTTTCTGATCCCAGCAAAGATCATCTTGGTACCCGGGATGTACTTCTTAGGGTTTTGCAGGTAGATCATCAGAGTATCTTCTCCCCACACTATACCTGGAAAACACACACATGATTTTAAGAATAAAACATCTTATTTTGTGGTGGCAGTGCAATTCATTTGCCTTCTTATGCATCTGCTAACTGTGTTTAGGTGAATGTGGGCCATTTAGGTTTGATCAGCCCATGTTACAGCCAAGCTCAGACTCAGAGAAGGAATTTTGTCAGCGTTATCCTGCCTGTCCAGACCTGCTGCTGTGACTGTTAGACATAAAGATATACAAGTACCAAGCACTCTTCCCAGTTCTATAGCAATGGCCATACATTTATTGCACACACACCTACACAATGCCTCAAAACTGCATTTAGATGAAGGGATGCTAAAACTCTCCATTACATTGTTTATGGTGGTTTACCAGCTAATTTAGAAAGGGTGTCCAACCCCACCCATTCAGTGGTAAGGGAAACTCTCTCTGTCTCTCATTCTCTCTCTCTCTCTCTCTCAGCACTAGTTTATCTTAAATGCATAAACTGCATCTCCTCCTCCACCTCCATCTCCATGCTCTCTTTCTTCTAATTTGCATCAAATTTTTATTGTTGCTTCTCAACCAGTTAGCTATTTTGCGTAGGGCCTATACAAACAAAAACAATCAAGAAATTACAACAAATCAAAAAGCAGAATCAACATAAACCAAGAGTGGACTCTGTTCAGTTTGGACTCCCTGTGGAATAGAGAGCCATACTATTCAGCAATCCTCCACCTACTCCCATGGCGTGGATCTACCCATTCTCACCTGAGCTCACTCCTTATGATTGCCTACCCACCCATTTCCTTTGTTCTGGCTGGCAGCAACAATAACACTCTGTACCTGTGCTTCAGATACACACCTATGATTGTGCGTGATTAAAATTAAACCCATAACCGTCCCACGCCTCATCATCTTCCATTGCTCTACATGTGTGCATGGTGGCAACAAATGGCTTAAACAGATACGGCAGTTGTCCTCCTTACATTCTTACCGATGTACCCATGGTGATGCTCAAACCCCTGTGAACTAATCCCAGAGACTCTACACTCCCAGAGTCATTGGCCGAGAGCCGACCCCAACCTGCAAGCTTGTTGGAGTGAAGGAATCAACTCTTTTGGGGTTGAACCTCCACCACTAGCCTCTGCAGTGATGCATACCCTTGTCGATGTTGGCCTGTGTGTAGGAGTAGCCGGGGGACTGGCCCGTCTTCCTGCCAAACAGGCCCCACAGGTTGGGTCCCACCTTGTGGCGCCCCCCCTCGTCCACTGTGTGACACTGGGAACATTTCTGGACAAACGACTTCTTCCCTTTCTTGATGTCCCCCATGACCAGCAGCTAGGAGGGAAGAGGAAGAAATAACAGTCGGTACAAATGTATTACAGTTACAGAACACACAACATTCATTCATGTACTACAGAACTGATAGAAAGACTGCCTACTAGACAGACATGGGAGTGGCGTAGGCCTAAGTTTGAAACTCTTTTAGGCAGCCTTGCCAATGAGCAATAACTATGTAGCCCATTACTCAGTCAGGGCAACAGATATATACGATAATGTTATTCACTCACAGGAAGAAAAGGTGAATTTAGCAAGTTGCTGTAGGGAAATGTAGTCTACAATGAAACACTTAAAAAATGCCGGTAGGCTACATAAGATAATGCACTTCCGGATTGATTTGAAATAAGTCATGATACATAGGCTATAGTTTGATTGCCTTCTTATGTCCAGAGCTTAAAAGAAAAACACATAGTCCTAAACTTGCCTGCTAGGAAGAAGTAGCCGAACCGGCCAGTGTTTACAGTAGCTACAGCAGAAAGGAAAGAAGACGTTGTTTGTTTACTAGTTCTGGCGCCCGTAGTTTTCCTATAGGCTACATTTTGGAAACACAGCAAAACTAGAAGGGCACTCAGAGAGCGCAGACCTCCGCCAAGGTTCGTGCTATTATTGCCTGTTCGTGAGTCGGATCCGGATCCGCTCCAAAAATTTAATGGGTTCTTCCTTGGCCCATGCTACACCCTTCCACGAAGTTTCATGAAAATCGGGCCAGTAGTTTTTCCATAATCCTGCTAACAGACAAACAAACAAACGGCACCGAAAACATAACCTCCTTGGCGGAGGTAACTAGTGGCTACAGGAATGTTACGGTGATACCACAGGAGTTACAAAATAGCATAAAGTAGCCTAAGATAAGGTCTCTATAACTTTTACCACAGATCAACAAACTACTTTTCCACAGCAATATTAAAGTGACTTTTCGTTTAGGCTTTTGGAATTAGGCTACAACAACCAATAGTAGCCTACTCATAACTCACAACATTAAAAGCTTACCTGAGTCAGGATAGTAGTTCAGGTAGAAATTAACTTACTTCTGTGGTTGTAAATTAGTAGTTTGAAAAGAGTAAATTATTGCACCGACGTTTCAAGAACAAGAACACTACCGGACTCGACCCACAAGAAAAACTTCTCAGATTTCAGAAGAGAAATAGGCGGCGATTAACTGTGTGTGTGTGGGGAAAAAGCAACATAATAGTGCGTGAATTACGCAACACAGTGAAGAAGATGCCAGCTATGCAGGTCACACCCAGTTTGTTTCCAAAGGTAGGAAAAGCATGTTTGAAATCACCAGGAAGTATAACAGGGATGCAGCTGGAGGGAAACAAGCAGATGTTTTATTTCAAAGCAAATTAAAACATGCCAGCTTTTGCTTCTTGCACTTTCCGATGCGTTTTTTTTTTTTTTTTGCCATGGATCATAAAGAGGTGCGCCTGCGTGTCCGTGACTCAGTGAAAGTACTGGTGGTTGAGGCTGTAGAACAAGTGTTTCCTCCCGGTTTGCTTACTGTCACGGAGATCTGGCACCCCGCCTTTCACAGCGTCGCGGAATTGCTTGTGGGTGTCACTCAAGGTGAAGGAGTCCTGGAGGCCCCGTAGAGCTGACCGGGCCCTCCTGTACCCTGGAGCCCCCAACCCACCTCCTGTCTGACGCCCCTCCATGCAGTCAGGCTGAGAGCGGATGTAGGGAAACTTCAGCTGGCTCCCTCCATCTCCATAATAACCCAACTGGACCTCCATACCGTCTGGTTCTGGTGGGCGGGATGGGTCAGTTCTCAGATTTTGGCATTCACATGTTCCTTCTTCAGAATTGCAGGTGGCACACCAGAGCTGAGCAGAGTGGTTGCTGTCAGGATGTGACAGGTTGCCAGGTTGGTGGGAGTTAAGATGGTATTTGCTCTCCAGGGGCCTTTGTCCCTGCAGGAGCCTCGCATTACGTCCATGTGTTGGGTGTGCAGGGACCAGGACGGGATGGGAGCGAACCCTCTGAAAGATCACAGCAAGAACACACACTGGTTGGGTGTTTGAGGGCGAAGCGAGCCCAGAAAAAAATTCATGTGGAGAAGAATGTCTGCCAAGGTGAATAAATGTTCAGTATCATACCAGATAGGGACTGGGCTTTCCAAGAGCTGCTTCAGTTAGTCTCTCATGCAGGTCATCCAGTTGTACAGGGTTAGCAGGCCCATTACCTACCATACACACACATACACACCAAGACAAGAGGTATATTACATGTGTGTGTTTGTCAGTGAGTGTGTAGGGGCCAGGTGGCTACAGTACAGGTGTATGTGTGCGTATGTGAACTATAGTTTGGCGAACACCAATACAAATATTTTTGGATTGAATATTGGATATTTAAACTTGGAGAGGTGGAAAATCCTGTAAAGCAGCTTTTAGACCATGGGACACTAAAACTGTCCACTGAAACCCAGAATAATAACAATAAGAGAGTAAAACCTTATACATACTTGATACTTGTGTGGAATCTGATCAAAATGTCGTATTAGAATCATAAATTATGTTAAGAGCTTCCAGTGAATTGATCAATTCTACAATAAATATGTAATCAAACTGCATCATATCCATCATATCAGACACACAGATATATCAGTGTAACCCCAGTATGAACATGGGTGTTGTCCTTGTACCTGTGTAGTGGAGCTGGTAGGAGCTGAGCATGTGTGTCCTCTCCAGGTTGTGGAGCATGTTAGCTGTGCGGTGGCTCAACGTTAAGTCCCAGTCTCTCCGAGTTGGGTTGGGGAACATCGTTTTAGGTGGAGACGGGTAGAACACCTCCCTCTCTTTGCTCACACACTTTGGGAACTACAGAAGATTTTGATCATGAAGAAAATGTAAGACCCAGAACATTGCAGTCACACTGGTAAAACAATTAGATGACAGTGAGGGGTATTTGGGGGTATTTGGACACCTGAGGAAAAGAAGTCCTCCTTAAAACAAACACTTAGCTACTGTGGAGGAATACTGTCAGTTATCTGTCTCTTTATGTTCTATGCTCAATCATCAACTGGACTGGATATGAAGAGTTTTATTCAAAAATGAGATATCCACCATTTGAAACCAGTGAAATGCATTACAAAATGATTCATAGCACAAAATTGAAACTTAAGACTGTTGTGTACAAACAGACATAGGAAGAGTTGTGTTTTTCATACAAAGTGGAACTAAAATGCCACTGTACATTTGTTACTCCCCCGTGCCCCACCACATTGTCGATGCCAATATCCAATGTCCCATGGTTATTCATCATAGCTCCCCACATCTCCTCTCACCTCATAGAAACCATGCTGACCTGGCCAGCACACTGCCTGCTTCTTAGTTTGCATCGTCCGATCGATCACCTCATGACGGAAAGGCTTCTCACCTGCTGATCAACAAGGTACCTTTGTAGTGATTTAGAAACTTACTCAGCCATTTTCCCCCTTTTCACCATCTGTGTATGTTTGTCTACTTGTCTCTCTATCTGCTTTTTTGTCCCTCTCCCCGTGTGTATGTTCACATGCCCACAATAATCTAATTATTCACCTTCCTTTGATTAAAAGCATAATTTGATTTGGCTGTTTGCACGCAAAGATTCCTACGGCGTCCAATCTTGCATCCTGCAATTACTGATGGAATGGATCGTTGTATACTATTGGCAACAGGCAACATCAATCAAGTCCTTCCTGTCATTAACTGCAGTTGAATTGCTCTCTTGGTATTTCTGTTGGTGCCACATTACCCAGTGCTGAGAATCAAGTGTTGGATGTAAACAAAGACAGTAGCTGTAAAAGGTAACAGCTTGAATGTGCAGGCAAGTGTTGCAACGTATGAAAACACCTTCATACAGGCTTTTCTATGAGGTTTACATGTCCAAACAACTCTCCAGTAATATGAGTAATATCACTAGGCCTACTCCCCATGTCTTAATCACAGTATTCATACTTTGTGTGTGACTGTTAACTGCTAGATAATAGGATCTCAACGTTGGTGTGTATGTAAAAGTAGCCTGTCAGTCTGCTGTTGGTCTTTTTGTGAACAATATCTTTCATGTTTCAACGTGTCTCCCTCACCCCCACCCCCTCTTCATACACACCTTTCCCTTTGGACAGGACGATGATGTGGTCAGTGCCAGGTGGTTTCTTTCTTGCCTTCAGTCCAGACTCGGGCTCATCTGGACAGCAGAAAGACGGGAACATGGCACAGCGGGAGATGTGGGACTGATAGGGGTGTTCCCTGGGCACTGGCACCTTTATCTGCCTCTCACTGGGAGAAAGGTATGCAGTTAGATACACAGAGAGATGTGTAGGGAGCTAAATACTTGGTACTTTATTGATCACATTCAAGGGAAATTTTATTGTTGCAGCAGCAACGCACACTTGAGAAATAAGATAAGATAAGATATCACTTTATTAATCCCCTTGGGGAAATTTGGGAATAGTACACAACATAACAAAGCGCTGTAAGTAACAGAAAGCAATACATAAGAAACAATAGGAATTTTACTCAACAACATTTTCCATAAAATATTATCCTAAAATCTAAAATTCAATTCCACTAAATCCTAAAAAAATAATTAAAAAAATAAAAAAATAAAACATTCTAATAAACAGTATTCTGTGCTCTGCCTTTCATTCATCATCATCATTTGTATTGCCATGAAATGAAAAAAAAAACAAACACTATAAAATGTACTGAGTCCTCCTGATTTGTACCCCCTCTGCTCTGAAAACAAGTGGCAGCTCACCTGAGGTTGACCTCTGATGGTTTGGGAACTCTGTGAAAGGAAAGGAAAATGCCTCAGTGAAGACTTAGACTTGGTTTCTGTCTCCATCTAGTGGTCAGTTACTGTACTGAATGGCTCAATCAAATCCTAATGTCAGCTGGATCTGCTGTATTTGGTGCACTGCTACTTACAATTGGTCATTGATGCGGACACGGCTTTTCCTCAAGGTGGTTATGTCATAGAGCTGTGGTAGCACTACATCCCTTTGAGAACGCATGCACACACACACACACGTACACACACACACACACACACACACACACACACACACGCATACACAGGCACACATAGCACACACAGGATTTTGATCAGATTTTCTTCTTTGTGCGTGATTGTACCTTCTGATGTTTGTTAATTGATTTTGAAGGATGTAATGGTTATCATTAGAAAGGTAATAAGAGGATTCTCTTAGTACTCAGGTAAAGTGCTTCCTCTGTAGTCATGGTGTTGATGTCCTTTTATCATGGCTGGTTGCTTCTCTGTGTTTCTGTACTGGCTGCTTCTCTGTGTTTGAGTACTGTTCCTTGTAGGGAGAGAGAGCCTAGAGACAACACACTGCATTATACACTTCTGTTGTTATGAAGGAGAGAGAGAGAAAGACAGAGAGAAAGTGAGAGAGATGACTATGTGTGTTTGACTTAGTATGTTTGGTTAGTGAATCCTAGTTTGATAGTTTAATAGTCAATCAATTAAAGGAACATTAAGTAATCTATGACTTTTATCGACCTCTATCTGCGACTAACAACACTGGCTTACAGTGGCCTGTACTGGACACAAATATAAAAGTCACATTTTCACAATAGAACAAGTTAGTCTGCTAATTAGAGCAGAGATCCAACAAAGATGTCTAGTGAAGAGGTTGTTTATTGTGTTCTTTGTGTTATTTATTGTGTGGTCAGAAAGTGAGGTTTGAAAGCCAGAAATCTCAGCATTTTGGCAAAGTAATTGTTGAATAATTGGTATTGATCAACAACCATATCGAACCCCTGCAGATATATTATGGTTATTTTGTGCTATGGGACAGTGAAAATCTTCCTTAATGCATCCTCAATCAATCAATCATTCATTCAATCAATCAATCAATCAATCAATCAACCAGCCAATCAATCAATCAATCAATCAATCAATCAATCAATCAATCAATCAGTTAAAATAACATTTGCTCATTCGGTGGTCTTATGGAAACTGTCTTCCTGATACCTGGGCAGTGCTGTGTGCAGGTCCAGGTGGCTCTCTGTGGTGGTCAGGCAGGTCAGAGTCACAGCAGCTGTCCCATGTGGAGAGGAGGAGGATCTGGGAGCCGGGGCAGACCCTACCTGTAGGAAGGGCATGTAGTCATCCTCAGATAAGTTCCCAGTGAAGGGGAGGTGGTAGGGAGCTGGACTTAAAGGAGCTGGATGAAAGGTGGAAGCTTCCTTGTGCTTCAGGCTGGTAACGGTGTCCTGGGTCGTTGTGCAGGCCATGGCAATGGTCCTTCAAGGAAAACATCAGTTTTGTTCACTTTTTAGCTTATTTTCTTCATTGCATTTCTATTTTATATTATCTGTGGGCCATTTACAATCGCATGGGTATGTTGCTATAATTTGGGGCAAAGTCACTTTATTTCACATAATGTAGAAAGGCATTTCTTGTGTAGGACAAGGTTCGTAACAACAAAGGTAAGCTCTGACTTGTGTTACAGAGTTTGGTTGATATCTAACAGCTATCAACAAGTTTACACCTCTCATTTCCAACACTATCTATATTATCTCTATTTGATTCCAATGCTACTTGACCTGAAACTCACTGGAAGTGGTCAAAGTAATTGCCTGAAAGGAACAATGAAGCTATTTCTACAACTAATGTAGCATTTCAGATCACACTGATGTATTTGAGCCTCAAGTAGACAAAGATGTGTCAGCATTAAATTTGAGGGAGGTTCAGACAAAGTGGATTCTTATTAGCGGTGGAAGGTAATGTTCGCAACACAGGCATACAGTGTGCATTGAACAATCAAGGTGGGTTAATAAGAAACTGATAGAGATGAGTGAAAACCTCAATAACACCAGTATGATTCCTTTAAACGGCATTTCACTGATAATTCACATTAATGCTTTATTTTGCCCTTACCCTGGGTGTAATCTATTCCTCCACACAGATTTACACCCTATAAACTACTGTATATTAAGCTTTAACTAACTTTAAAAGTGTATTTTCTCTTTTTAGTCATGCTCGTTCTTCATCTACATCTTCATCTTGCTTGATGGACACTGTCACGCTCAAAAATCTCAGAAACGATTAAACCAAACAAAGTCATCCAAGACTAGATCATTTTATAGAATGTAGAATATCAACACATATATCAACTTTACAGAAAAAAGCAGCTTTGTTTTTTGGTGAAGTGTCCTTTTAAAAGTAAATGAAAAACATCTTAGTTTTAAGTCTCTCTTATTTAGACATTTGACATTATCAAAGCAATTAGCTGAGGAATACTTGTTTCACTCCAGATGGCTAGGAAATGTCAAGAAGATGTTTATTCTGCATTCAATTTATCCGCTGGAATTAGATCCTGGTCTTATGACAAGACACCCACAAACAGGATAAGGATTCTTTTGTCAGATTCACAGGAAAATAAAATAGATTCAGTTTCACTCACACACTCACTCACATAGATAAGGACAGGCATACATATAATTGGACTGAGACTACCTGCTGCTTTCCTGCGTCAGCACCGGATGGAAAGACAATCTGTGGTCGATGGTGGTTCAACTAAATTCTACTATTTAGTGAAACCCTCAAAACCTCATTTGTTGCTTCCACTACCAGCCCCGTGCACCCTGGGAGCTTGGTCTCCGGTCTCTGCCGCTCTGATGAACTCACAATAAAGACAAGACTCTTAGAATTAGAACGGATTCTCAGTTTCAGTTCTGTGGGAGATGTGATGCATTTGAAGTCCCATGATGTGCTCAGGCCACAGGCGGATCTGGGTGTAGTCCGGTCCTGAGCGGAGCCACAAAGGGCGCCACATGCACCCATATGGGGCCCAAGTAGGAGTGGGGAAAAAGTTGATTCATGTAAAAAAAAAAGGGATTTCATGGTAGGAATCAGTAGAAATCAAGAACAGTGCAAAATAAACACAAACCACTCACCACTCACAAACTCAATGTGTTTACTTTATTTATAGGGCCTCGTAAAAATCAAATCAGTCCATTCTCTAGGCTATTTTCATACATTTGTCTTTATAGTAGAAACACTGTACTAATATCAACCCATAGGCCCCGTCCCCTTCATCCTGTCAAAGGCAGGTCCTCTTCTTCTGAGCTGCTTGTAAAGTCAAACTCTCTCGGCCTGTGGAAAGGGAATATAAAGTCTAATGTATTGTTCATATATAACAAAACTTAACACATTAATTTCATAGATAAATGTTCAAACAGCACTTCTCTGGCTGTTACACTGAATCGATACTGGGATAGAACTGTATTTCAAAAGATGGATACCAATGTACTTTGACTTGTAGATGAAAACAGAATTGTATTGAGGCAGTGCTTCAATAAATGGCTGTTTTACCTGCAAGTTGAAGTGCTGTGGCATCCTTCTGTTGAAATACATATTAATGTCACTATCATTAGGTGAAGAAATGCCTACCAGTGCCAGTCAACATTCAGCGATCGTGTGCTGACCAGAGTCCAGAACAGGCTCCGGTACAGGCTGTTTCTCCCAAAACTCTGAGGCAGGGTGGAGCTGGGTGCTTCTCCCACATCGGGGCACTCGGCGCACATTCGAATCACCTCCCAAGACCTTCCAAACCTTTGTGGTAGGTTGGGGGTGGACTTTGGTGACCTGTCGTCGCCGGCGTCACTCTCTCTGCCAAAGCGCATGGGCAAGTTGGCGTGCAGGTGCAGAGGTTTGGCAGTGGGCGGGTAGAGCTTGATCATGGTCGGGAGGCTGATTTTGCTGCCGGTAGGAGTCACGTGTATGTTCAGGGTTTCCAAATCCAAACTCCTGCGTATGTTGTTGCTCGTCTGGAAACAGAAATGTTGTAAATTCAGGTCAGTATATTTTAGATTGTTGATGTGCTGTTACATTTAGTAGTATTACCCTCTAAATTCAGTCACATGATTTACTTTAAAGAAGAAGAACAGGAAGGAGCGACCTTTATCAATAAGGCTCTACCCAAGATTGGGTTCACCTTCAGTGGCTGCTGCTGTTTAAAAGCTCACAGACCTGCCTTTCAACAGACCACTCTTCCATATGTTTGTCTGTATTCAAAAAATCAAATTTCCTCTGCAGTTTAAGTTATAGTTCCATGTTTTGCTATCAATGCATGCCTAATTGCCTAATGCCTAATTGCATTAGCTTCTAAACCCCTTCAAGAAGACTTAATATGGTTTAATTTGACTATCTGCAGACACATACATATCTACTATAATTTGATGTGGCAGAAACTCCAAAGACTAGTGGAAAACTTGAAAAAACATAGTCAAATAGGTACGAAAAATGAGTAAATTTGATATCACTGGATGGCAAATTAGTTGTCATGTGTTGTGTGCTGTACTAACTTATTCTAACACAAACAGTGACAGAGATGCTGATGTTAAAATAACCGGGCAATTTGTGAGCAGTCGAACAGCCCCCCCCCCAGAGCCTCGTATGTGCACATGACTGGCCTTTACTATCTATTTCCCGGACAGGCTAATGCTCTTTCTAGTAAAAATAGATGTGGGGCATAATAACAATTTAACATGCTTTGATGTCCTTGACTTTCCTTGTCTGGCATTTACAGAACACAAGAAACACCTAAGAAGACAAATCACAGCCTGATAGAAGAAATAGCCCGGTCTGGCTCATCAAATATCTTTATTCTTACCTGTAGGTGCGGCTGTTTTCTGACAGTGTGTCTGCCATCCTCACTGCTCAGCAGAGTTTTCTCGTTACGGATGGGCTTCCCGTGGACCCGGAGGTCAGAAGCCGCTGCCTCTCCAAGACATCCCAGCGTCAAGAGTGCTAACAGTAACATTGTGGGTAACATGTCAGCTCTGCACAGCGCTGGGACACATGCCTTACCTCCTGTAGACCAGACTGTCCCCTGTTATTAAACACCACTGAAAACGTCACCTGTGGCGTGTGTTGGAGACACCCACCTATACACATGCACATGTGCACATCGATACACACCCCATAATGATCTGTCTTGACCCATCCTCAAGCCATGCACACACACACACACACACATGCACGCACACACACACACACACACACACACACACACACACACACACACACATATATATCTAAATGGACTTTGTTCCTGTGCCTTAGACTCATTCAAGTTTCACAAATTCCTGACTCAATAATCACCCGGCTCAGAAGAATATATTTGAAATATGTATGTCCTAATTGGATCACTAAATGAACCAGTTCCCAATCTCGTAGAAGCAGGAACTGAGAGCTGGTGCTCTATAGGAAACATGAATGGCAACAGCAGCGGAAACATCAAAGATGCATCAAAGGAAGCATGATTATTGATGAGCTTTTGTGTTAAGAGTCGATGAAAGGCGAAGGGTTAAAAGGGCTAATCAACAACACATACCGTTCCTAAAGAGCACCACATCGAATTCACAATAGTTAAGGGAGCAGCGTAGATCTCAGGATTCAGAGGCCTTTATAAGACCGTGATGTCACCATGTGACACTGAAGAAAAACTAAATTAAATATGTCAGGAATGACATATGACCTTCATCTTTTTTCTCTTTTTTTGTCTATGAAACACAACAACAAACATCTAATGGTGTAGATTGTAGATAGTGTAGATTTTTATTTCCCTTGGTGTCTACTGAGCCTTGTTTTCTCAGGATTGTTCAAGACAAACTGCACTCAGTTTTTGTAAAACACAAAAACATAATTAGAAATTCCAAAAGCATTCATCATTCAGGTTCTCTAAAATCTCTAAAATTTAGAGAATCCAGTCTGTATAATTGTTGTCATTTTGCAAAGAAAGGACTTGAATTACCCACTAAGCTTTAAAAAGTACAATAATTTGTGCAAAAGTTCTGCTGGTTCTGCTGTTAACATGTTTTTCATATCTATCTATCTATCTATCTATCTATCTATCTATCTATCTATCTATTTATTCTTGGACAGACAAAATGTCTCACTGGCGAACAAAATGGGAGCCGTTCGTTTTCTCTCTCCGTCTCTCATGACAACTGCTATTCATTTACCCAGAGTACTGTATCTAGCAACCGTTGCTGGTCTGGGTCATATCTAATACAGAAAATCCAACCTGGACAAGAATTTGCAACACTGGAGTGCGAATGACGTCGCGCGTCATTCTGGCTCTGAATGCATTGATATCAGATTTAAATGACTGAATGATTCACTGGTGCTGGATTTGCATCCGGAGCAGGCAGAATGTGAGGAATGCTTGATGCGAGACAGAGGGTTATAATGACAAGCCACAGGGAACTTTCATTTGATCCATGCATCATGGCCCTGACATTGTTGCCATTTGCCACTGTTGCCATGTCCAGTGCTATAGCTTTGAGCTTGGTAGCGTTTGAAGTATCTCACTGGAAAAGTATCTAAACAGCATCTGGTTTTGGTAAATGAAGTAACAACCTTAAGATGTTTTTTTTATTTTTTTTTATGGCTATGCTTTCTGTCTATCTTTCTGTATTATCATTTACCTCCCGCCTCTCCTCAACCCTCCTCTTTGTGCTCTCTCTCTCTCTGTCATTCTCTCTGGAGCTCGCTCGCCCGCTCGCTCCCTCTGACCCCGGCTGCAGCGTGCAGACTATGGGGTCGGGATTTACGATCCTGTCTCCAACACTTATCCAGAGACTTATCCGCAGAGGGCCTCCCTACCTCGAGCTCTCCCTTTGTTCTTTCACCCAGCTATCCGAGCACTCCCTCAAAGACCTTGCTCTCCGCCACTGTAATTCTCTCTTCTTAATGTTTTTAATGTGCATCCCTCTCAGCCCCGGCGGCCTTTTCATCTTTCCATTTTCTTGCTTTCACTTCCCTCTCCCTCCCCTCCTCTCTGCCTCTCCCTGTCTGTCCGCCTTGCTTGAAGACAGACAGCGCCTCCTGGTTGGATATACAGGCGAGATTTGATTTACACAGGCCTCGCCTCTCCCATACCTAATATCTTTTTTGACTAATCTTGCATCCTCCGTGCTGCATGTTAATCAATTGTAGATCACTTTTATGAGACCTGTCGGATTTCCTGAAATGTTATGCTGTAATATCTACGTCTAGTAATGTCTATTGTGTTGTACTGTCTATCCGTCTTGTGATGCCAGGCTTTGTTGTGGACCGCAGGAAGACTAGCAGGCCGCTGAGGCGTCAGCTAATGAAGAATAAAGAATAAAGAGAGGAGCTCACTGACAGAGAGGCAGAGATAGATAGAGATAGACTCAGAGACGCAGAGATAAGAGAAAGATGGAGAGACAGGAAGAGACAGAGACAGCGAGAGGAAGCGGAGCAGCAGAGGCCACGGAGAGAACGTTGATCCTCGCCTGTCTCCCTCCGTCTGGGATCTGGCAGCGTTCCCAGAATTCCGGCCCAGGACTGGGACACCCTCGGATTCCCGGGATGATTTGTGGGAATGCGCTGTTATCCCCCTGTTGAGCTGATTTATGCGGAGTTTTATCTTCCCCCTCACTTAGACATCAGCCGGGTCATCATCACAACACTCTACATGCCCGTACACTCAGCTAGGAGACACATTCATCAAGCGCCTCTGACGGGTTATAGTTTTATCAATGATCAAATCCATTTCTGTGTGATCACTGCATTATGATGTATGGGAAGTGGAGCTGACGCCGGGCAGACAGACACACAGGCTCGTACTACAGTGTGTGTGGCCGGTGTAGTTCTCTGTTGTGTTGTTGTGGTTGTGGTGGGTAATGATGATGCAGGATCCAAATCGCTCACGAACGACCGCATCCGTAACCTCCACTCAGGAGAAGTTAGAGTGCCAAAGTACAAACCGAGGCATACATACAGGAGGTTTCAGCTTTCTGTTAGTTTTCCTCAGGTAATAACACTATAAATTAAGTTTTTGTAGAATTATATATAAGTGTTTAATCTGTTACATATGGATAAACATGCACAGACACAGACCACACACACTCACTCACTTACACACACACACACACACACACACACACTTTAAATTTATGATGCCCTTAGTAGATTCCACATAATTAAGTCTGTGACTGTCTCACCATCCACATATAACTGAAAATATTATTTCTCTGTGACCTTGATTCCCTGGCTTAGTTATAAATTAATGTAAGTTTTGTACAATTTCTGTGCTTTGATCTCTGCCAGAATTGTGTAGTTTGATTGTAAAGCCAGTAGATGGCACACTAGGTTTAGATTAGCTAAACCAGAGCTTGCAGATCTCTTTGTATGTACCTCCTGGACCAATTCTACTTCTTTAACTGCTGATTGTAATGTTGCAGACATTCAGTGTTTTGGCCTTTGGGTGAGTAGATGAATTTTGTGTTGCGTTCTGTGCAGAGTAACGCTGGTCTCTAAATAACATGCTGTGTAATGTCAGAGGCGTAAACCACCAGGTGGCACTCTAACACACTTCTTCTCTCCAGTGTAAAGGAGGAGGAGCACCTACGAGGAGGCGGAGTGTCAGAGGAGAAGAAGAGGGAGTGTCCTGGTGAAAGGGGAGGCGCTTCGATGTCTGTCAAAGACGGGAGGAGCTATAAGCACCGGCCAATCAGAGGCTTGTAGAATTTCACCAATCAGAGACGGAGAGCGAAAGCCAGGGGAGGCGGGCAGGAAACTGAGCAAATGACCCTTGATGAGAGAGAGGAGGAGGAGGAGGAGGATGGGAAGGATGAGGGAAGGAAAAGGGGCCCTGGGAGAGGGGTGTGTGTAAGAAGTGTAGGGTTGGTTGAAAAATCTGCCAAAGCATGTGTTTTGGCGTATGTTTTTATAATAAGATATATTCCTTTTCCCAAACATAAATGTAAAAGGTCCGTTCAAGTGTGAAGAGATAAATATCATATGGATGGCGGAGAAGCTGAGCGATTGAGATGCAGCAATAAAGTACAGAGAGAGCCAAAAATACTGTGATGAGAGAAATAGAGAGGCAAGAAAGAGAATATATGTATAATATAAAGGGGAAGGAAATTGCATAGGAAAAAAAATAAAAATAAAAAAAGTGCTGGAGAGTGTGACAAAACTTTACAAACAATAAGGAGTCACTGAGTAGCAAGAGAGCAGACAAAAAAATGAAAGAGATAAATAGATTTTTAAAAAAAACAGAAAAAAAAAAAAAACATGCCCCGGCCTTTTTGGTGTTTTTCTTCCTCCTGCTTGATTTGAATGTTTACACCGTTATTTATGTGGTGAGTGAGTTTCATGATCCTTGGGCCCTGGACACCATTTAAAACCCCAGTGCATAATTTTCAGTGACATTGATGTCAGTAAGAAAATTAGCATTCTTTTCTTCATATTATTTTGCAGAATGAAGAGGTTAAATTTTGCAGATATAGCATTTGTGCAGCAACAGTGATGTGAGGATGAAGCGAGAAAGAGGGAGAGAACGACGGCACAAAGAAACGGTTTGGGGAGAGAGAGAGAGAGAGAGAGGCAGAGAAAGCAGTCTTTCCCTCAGTGTCTCTCCTGACCTCTGAGCCTTCACTCTGCTCCCAGTTGGACGGGCAGTTTGGCTGCTGGTCAGCGGGTCACCGGAGGTCAGAGGTCACCTTGACACCCACACGCAGAGCTACACTGTGACCTCCAACCCCCCCACACAGCTGAACCCTGCACAGCGCCTAAAGCAAAGACACACAAACAGGAAAGAGAAAGAGAGGGAAAGAGAGAAAGAGAGGGAGAGAGAGGGAGAAGGGAACTTTGTGTTTTTGAACACTCGAATATCACATTTATTTGACTCCAAAACACATATTTTTACACTCTTGCCCAAACCACTCATTGTTGCATTGCTATGTGGCACATGGACATGTAGGACTCAAATTCAATTCTTTGGATTTTCCTATCAATAATTTAAAAAAAAAAGTGTGTCTCCTCTCAAGCCATATTGATGGAGATGTGTGCCTCTTCAACATAATCACTAAGTAGAGGCATGAGACTTTGATTTAGCAAGTCACACTGGATATTCAGAGACGGGAAGCATGCTCTGCCTTGATTAGTTTACTGGTCGTTTTATGTTGCGTGTTGGAGGGGTGGGAGACATAGCGAAAGCATGAGGGGGAAAAATGTCAACAAGTTTTTGATTCCAAAGGAACATTACTTTTTTATGTGAATAGCTGTTTTGCTCATTTTTCAGCATGTCTTTCTGCTCTGTTTTTAGTCCATTTATCTGCAGAAATGCAGAGTGAGTTGTGGAGGTCAGACACATGAGGTCAAAGACCAAGACTCTGAGCTCTTTTGAGATGCTTGGTTGAAAATAACTAAACATGAGGAGCCTAATAAAATGCAGGGTAACACTTCACCATCGCCCAGTCTTTAGTATACTACTTTAATTCAGAGTAAGTGTTGTAAGTACACACTAATACTGTGTAAGTACATTATGCAAATCTCCCTCATACAAAGTGTGCTGACAAAGAACTAACTTTGTACTTACTAAGTACTTACAACAGTATTGTGTACTTTTTCTTGGTTTTCAAAAGGTTAATATACTGAAATAAGGTCATTGTTATGCAAAGTGTTTTCAAATGCAAAACCTGTGTGATTCACATTGTGCTACTTGCATTATACGTCTCTTTCTGTGTGTGTGTGTGTGTGTGTGTGTGTGTGTGTGTGTGTACTAGTGGTGAAAAGAGTACACAAATCCCTTAATTAAATCAAAGCAGATATAACACAATAGAATAGCGCTCTGGTAAAAGTCCATTCAAAAATCTACTTAAATACAAGAATTGAAGTGCTTGCTATTAAATGCACCTAAGTGCCTACAGTGCAGCTACACTATCGGCATAATGCACTCATGTTTCACTTCCAGGAAGCTTTCAACCTTCGATGTGTTAACCTCCATAAATTAAGTGTCTAGTTATGCTCATCTCCTCCTCTTTGCGCTGGCTTGTTTGGAGTTTAGAACATTTATATGAATTTATTTTCCTTAGTTTTCTTTGCAAAATTGTTTTCTTCAAAAATATTAAAATAGTTGTAAGAATGAAGGGATTCATTCCCAAATGCTATGAATCCATTTTGAGAAATTAATGTTAGCTGAAATTCATCACTTAATATTTGAAAATATAGATAATTTCATCTTCAGTAATGTTGCTATTTTGGAGGCAAAGGTCTTGGAATAGTTAATAAGTTAAATGGGTTTTTCCATCGTGATTTATTATTCATTATGTGATTTAGTTTGAGTAGTTGGCACTTGTTTTAATGAAACTCCTTTGGAATTAAACTCCTCGGATGTAGTTAAGGGAAAAGTCATTTATTTCCTTCGAAATAGAGGAGAAAAGGTGTTAAGTTCCACAAAACAGAAATACTTAAGTAAAGCACACGTACCTCAAAACTGCACTCAAGTACGATACTATCCGTATTGAGTTTCTTTCTATTCCTAGTGTATATGCACATACACAGTATCCGCTTGTGTGTGTGTGGCCAGTTACGTGTGAATAAAACGCTCTTATCCTCTGATGGTTTGTGATGGTTCTGCTGTAAAAGCATCCCCACTTTTCCCTCATTTCCCCTCCCTTTCCCACTCTCTCCCCGTGTCGTTCCCGGCAGCTAGCATTTGAGTGTGTTGGTGTGTGTGTGTGTATGTGTGTGTGTGTGTGTGTGTGCTCCTGTCTCGCAGTCTCTCTCGCATATACACAGAGGAACTTGATCCGGACCATAGCTTTCAGCACGGCCTGTGTGATCCCCCAGAGTTTTGAGGGGAGACAGAATTAAAGAGAGAGAGAGAGAGAGAGACTGAAAGGGAGAGAGGGAGAGAGTCCAATTTGACCTCAGTACAACTTCTCACAAACACACACACACACACCCACAGTGCAGCGCAGTACTGAGTGGTAGGGACAGCTGTGGGATAGTGACATCATCTTTAGTTGCCGGCTGGTGTATTTGATCTGGGCTGAGGAGGAAGATTGGGACTGAAACACCAGACTGCTCTCTGGACCCACATCCCCTGCCAGAAAAACCCTGTATATATATGTGTGTGTGTGTGTGTGTGTGTGCTTGTATCCATGTGTGTGTGTCTGTGTGTGTGAAGCTTTCAGAGGACCAATAAAACCACAAGATTGAACCAGATACTCCTCTCTCTCTCTCTCTCTCTCCGTCTCTCTTTGTCTCTCTCCCTCCATGCCTCCCTGCTGATTGATGCGTTGTATATATTCCTGGTGGTAATCAGATCCCTTTCTTCCAGCGGTTGCAGTAAATACAGACTGGTGAAGTGCCAGGCTGCCAGGCAGACAGGCCGACTGTCTCTGGGCTGGATTTAACCACGCTCTGAAGACTGGCACCGTGCTGTGGTGACGATCAGAGGCAGAACACATGATGTCCTGCCATGGCAAGATTAGTCCAATCTGATGATGATTTGTGTGTGTGTATGTGAGTCAGAGAGAGAGAGAGAGAGAGAGAGAGGGGTCACCCAGGGTCGGTGTTAGCATAGATGTGTAGATTCATTAGACGCCGGACTTGATTTCAGCAGTAAATTAGCTGCTGCATGGAAATGAGCGGAGCGGCGAGGTGGTGCAGGGATGTGACTTTTTGCGGTTCGGTGAATATGACACAGGAGGGAGTACAGCGCGCGCACACACACACACATACATGTGTCATAAGATTTGAATGGCATCTCTCTCTCTCTCCCTCTCCCTCTCTCTCTCTCGCTCAGTTAGCAGATACCTACACAGTGAGATCACCGCTCTAATCTCCCAGAGCCTTCACCACCTAAACCATCCGCTGTTACTCTCAGCATATCACAATACACAGCCAAACCAGTTAACAACAGATCAGTGTGTGTGTGTGTGTGTGTGTGTGTGTGTGTGTGTGTGTGTGTGTGAGAGAGAGAGAGTTTGTTTGTGTGTGTGTGTGCGTGTGTGGTTTTATACATTTAAGCCTGTTCTGTGGAAGAGAGAGCATGGGAAAAGTGCAGCTTTAAACAGAGAAGTAGCGAGCGCCACCACAAATACCAACTCCCACAAGACCCCCAAACAAAACAACATGTTTGGGTGGTCACGCACACACGCACACACACGCACACACACACACACACACACACACACACAAACAGGCTCAGACAGTGTGTGACTACGAGCCATCTGTTAATGTTTATTATATTACCTGGGCTTTGGAAACATATAGGTTTCTTTCCTGTTTCATAGGGAGGACAGCATTATAATTAATACAGTGGAACAGTTGAATAAAATTTAATTTAATTGTTATTGAATGTTTTACATTATCAGGGATGTAATGGAGGCTAAACCCACCTGAACTCGCAGTGTACCCACCTTTATAGGCTGACATAAACATTTATAACATACACGCATAGCTTACATGATGGAAAGTAGCATCAAACTCATGCAAGTCACATAGAGAAGGATTTTTAAGGAAAAAACAAAACAAATTAATAGATTTTTGTTTCTATTGGTTGTTGTTTGCCTTATGATGATGACCAACTGGACGTCATAGTTTACCCATCTTTTAATTTACCATCACTGTTCATTATATTATTGGTGATAACACTCATATTTATTGATTTGTATTTAGTTACTACTAGTCATCTGATAATGTTTATAATATTACCTGAGCTGATATACTATATTGCTTTGGCAACATAGTGTTTCTTTACTGTCATGCCAATAAAGCACGTTTGAATTGGACTGAATTGACAGAGTGAGAAACAAGAGAGAGCGAGAGACAAAGAGACAGAGAGAGAGAGGGGCTAATGAAAGAGAGCAGAGGGCTACCACCCACTGGAGCAGACAACACACAGTGTCTCACTCTGCAGAAAGTCAGCATAGACACAAAAGGTACAAAAGCCATCTGGGCTAGGCGGCTACGCTACATCCAGAGACAATAGGGGCTCATTCACGCCACCCGGCCCAGCCAGGGCCATCTGCTCTTGGTGAGAGTGAGTGGGAGAGGGGACCCCCGTACCTCCAGGACCCCCACAGCCACAGAAAATACAGTGGGAAGAAGTTAGCCTCCCATCTAAGATAACATTATGAATATTTCCAACAGGGTATGAAAAACTGAATGAAGATAAGCCACTTCACCACTTGAGCCAGCACAAAAGACTTAGTGACTGAATCGGGCGTGTGAGCCAGTGTAAGCCTCCTACATTGGGAACGTGAACACGTGTTGTATTTTTCTGACCAACAATGGTGAATGGTGAGCAACTGTTACAACAGCGGGGGAGAGGACGGCAGAAAGGGAGAGTGGATGCATGCAAACATCCATACATACAGCACGCAAGCACAGATGCACACACACTAGAATAGACCCATGCGACATAGCGACGGTAATTCATCACTCGGTGGATGAGGAAAAAAACACAAAGAGAGGCGTGAGAGAAAAATAAAGAGGCACTGAAGAGAGATATGCCCGCTTAGAGGGCCGGGGCGACTTTTGTTTCATCTTATGTGTAACTGCTTTGCAAACTTTATCAAACCTGGTATTCTTTGCCCATAATTAAACTCAGAGCATGTTGTAGTTTTATGGCGATAAAATTCTCTCTCTAATTGGCAAGAGAGAGAGAAAGCATGTCAGGAATTCGAGCATGGGACGTGCACCCAGAGCATGGGACCCACATGGAAACACACCCACACCAAACGGCACACATATGCATGCAAGCAAGCACACAGCACACACACACACACACACACACACACACACACACACACAGAAGCACGCAATAAAGCAATCTATACACACACACACAGGCCTACTCTCCATTTCTTGAATTCTCTTAGCATCAAACCGGGGGATTTTCCATGGGAGTCAATGAAAAGCGGACCACCCATTCATCTTATCTCCCACTTATTACTCAGTGGTTCTCTCTGAAAGAAAGCCACTGTGAGAGTTTACTGCCATGCTTATGAACACAGATGTTTAAGCCTACAGCTCAACATCACAGCAGGATGGGTATTCCCGTCACAAAGCGGTTTGCTGTTGAAAAACGTTCAGTGTTGATGCATGGGCACTCAAGTCACGCAAGTGCTTGATTTATCTACATTTCTCACACCATCCCCTGGTTGATCACTCTTATTACATTACCTAATTATGTTTATTACCTATCTCGCCTCTGTAATAGTCCCAAATAGTTATCATCACAGAAAAATGTGATAATTTTCTACATTCGTGTCTTTTTCACTCTCTATTTCCATACACTTCACCATCAAAGACAACAGATGCAGCAATCCAGCGCTAGTTAAACTCATAGACTTAGACATAGACAGCATTTCCCTGTCATCAGCAGCTATTGTTTAACCGGTGCAGGCACAATGGCAAGATGTCAGCAGTCACTCTTTACCGACTCTTTTTTTTTTGCAATGTCAGCACCATCGGCTCAAAGCTTTTGTGTGTTCACCCTTTGCTGTCATGGATTGTTTACACTTGGTGTGTTGTTGAGGTTTGCGGATTATTTAGACCCGAGTTCCAAGTGATTTAGTGTAGATCGTATACTTTCTCTGGTGTGTGTATGTGTGTGTGCACGATCGGGTACGTCTTTAATTCACGAGTGTGCAGTACAAACAGACGGGGATGCACCTGAGTTTGCGCGGCGCCAAAGTCGCTGATGAGAGATCCCACGTCAAAATGTATCCCTCCCGCTAATGAACGGTTTCGTTCCGAAACACAACCAACGACAGAACGTGTGGAAATCCCCACTAAGCTGCTGACAGACAGTTGTCAGGGCCCTCAGATTAATGAAGGAGCCTCTCAGTCAGCCGATTCCCGAGGCAGACGGAGTCTAAGAGCCCTCGCCCTCGGGGCTTCGGTGGCCTTTAAGTGGTTAGAGGTTATATGTGAACACAGGAACTGTTAAAGGGGGTAACAGCATCTAAGACATTACCTTGATTGGGCTGAGAAATACATGTATTGTTACCGCTAACCGCTAACCGCTTTTTGTCTAAGGTGTTCTTTGTGCAGTAAATTATTCTGCAAAGAGGGAATTTGTGACTATGTAGTATATTACATCTTGGGAGGATTGTTTGTTGTACTAATTATTTTAGGCATCATATTTTTACCTGTTTCAGCAGCGTGATGTGGTGAAGAGCAGCACAGCTCAGTGGAGACCAGAGAGAAGGAAGGATGAGTGTCTCATTTCATTTCATTTCATTTCATTGGAGGCATTATTTAGCTGACACCCCTATCTGGAGCGACTTACAATGAGGGCAATAGCATAGAGTAAGCTTATACTCCTAGCAAGTTAATGGAGAATTCAATAAGTCTTTTTTGATTTGTACATATGTGACTGGAAACCACACTGAGTTCGGATGGGATTGGTTTCTCCAGGGTAAGTAGTGTAATTATTACTTGTGCTATTCTTCAATTTCAATCCCATATCAGTGATTTCCCCCCTCAACCCCAGTATTAATTTAGGGCTCAAATACCTAGTATACTTAGGAGAGACACCTCTGTGTTTCAAATCATTTGGACATGGTGTGGGTGCCTGTTTGGCTTGACATGGAAGCATTTGAGGAGGCCTTTTCCAATTTAACCAGTGCAAACCCACCTACAGTATATCACACAGTCCTTCTTGGGAGCCAATGGGAGTCAAAGTCCATCAGGGGAGCTGTAGATCCTGCACGCTGCTACTGTTGGCCCTTGTAATGACAGCTATGGGTAAGTATTCAATCTGTGGGCTAACCAGGGTTTCATTTGTGGAGCCCATTTAATTTGTACTGGAATCAAGCATGTGCGCAGTGACGTTTGCATCTGGGAAGGTCTGACCATACCGCACACATCCGCCTGTAACTCAACATTGGCTAAAAACTGTCCGCAGCGATGAGTGAAATAACAGAGGAGCATGGCTAACGATTTATTACCCTTAATCCTGTCTGAAAAGAGCCTTTAGAATGTTTAAAAGTATATGGTATTTGTTAATCCTTTTTATATTTAAACAACTCTCTCTCTCATTCTCCTGTGTGTGTGTGTGTGTGTGTGTGTGTGTGTGTGTGTGTGTGTGTGTGTGTGTGTGTGTGTGTACCCGCAGGGCAGAAAGGAGTTTGTGACAGGCTTTGACAGGTCCGGCATGGTGGCGGGCCTCCCAGCTGTCAAACAAACAGACAAGCCAAGGAAACTAGAGATAAAGAGAGGAGAGGACAGTTACTGAGTCACTGCTTACCAGACTGGGATGTGTACAAATCAATGAGAGATAAAACATTAGAATTATGAATTATGTCCAGTCACTGCCCATATCCCTCTCTCTTTTACCTTTATGATTACTTTTCTCCATCCTAGCTCTCATTTCTTAACCTCCCTCCCTCGTATGTTTTCTGTCTCAATTACTGCAATGCTTAGCTCTCTCATCTCTCAACACCATGCCCCCATCTGGACGAACGGTAAAATTACACTACCCGGCTACTTCGCACAAGCAAATCCAAATCCAACTGAAGTGCCTGAGTGTTGCAAACTTGCCTGGGCATGAGGCAAGGTGAGCTGTGTGCGCAAGTACGAACCTGCAGTCAGAGGGAGATATATAGAGTCAGAGGCAGACAGAAAGAGAAGTTGGGAATGAACAATTTGAAAACAAGAAATGTGGAAAAGGAAGATAGAGAGAGAGAGATGTGAAGGAGGGGAAATGTAGGGAATAAGCGTGTGTATGTGTGTGTGTGTGTGTGTGTGTGTGTGTGTCCTCAGTGAAAGGCTGTTGACGGTTTACTTGGGAGTGTGAGGGAACGCAGTCAGGGCCCGTCACCGTGACAACCAGCCCTGTATTTCACTCACTTGCTAAAGAGAGAGCGAGAGAGGCCCCTAGCTTCTAACCCCCTGTCAAACTCAGGGACACACACACACTCTCTCTCTCTCTCTCTCTCTCTCTCACACACACACACACACACATTCTCACACACACACACACACACACACAGAGCAAATTCATCCTCCCTATTCATTTAACTGGCCCAGCTAGCAATTGAGCACTCTCATTTCACAGAAGTTACACAACCTGTTTACAAGTCAGACTGAAACCCTTGACTGTGTGTGAGTGTGTGTGAGGGGCGTTCAGGAATGGCTCACCTGGCACGTAAGGTGAAAACAACACCTATGTAAGGTCATGGGAACGAGTGTATTTGTGTGTGTACGCATCTGTGTGTGTTTGTGTGTGTGTGTGATGCTGTCTACACAGGTGTGTTTGGGCTTATCTGTGTGAATGCATGTGAGCGCGTTGCCGGCCGGAGCTCTTTTCTACTTCAGATCTGTCACCATAACTCAGAGGCGAGCAGATGAGATCACAGCGGCAGCCGCAACAGCGTCACCGCGCACAAAAGGCGGCACGGACAGATGAATGAATAAGGGATGGACTGAAAAATAGACGAGTGCATCGCTTGAAAGATAGATGGCCTAATGGACGGATGATTTAAGTGACAAGAGAAATGACAGACACCGGCGGATAAATGGACGGATTGACAGATGGATGGACGGGCAGACAGATGAATAGAGAGACAAAATGACCAAACAAAAAAAGGGAAGAAACGCGCGTGAAAAATGAAAGCAACAGACAGATTATCTCTCGGCCAATCGCAGACGCTGCTGAAAGAGGACATCGACGTGGCTTCCTCGCGGTTAGCCAATGAGTGACGAAAGCAGTGGCCAGCTAACCTGACAAATGGCTCGGAAAGTCATTTATTTTTACATCAGCTCATCAACTGCGGCCCAACCTGTAGCCAATGTTGACAGCTTCTCAATGTGAACTAGCGTCTAAAAACACCGCTAGTCCAGAACCCCGGTCTCTCAGTTGGAGAGTGGACTTCCGATTTCTTCCGCTTGACTGGATGGGCAGAAAGGAGGGATGGGGTGGAGGGGTGTGCAAGAGTGTGTGTGTGTGTGTGTGGGAGGGGGGTGGGGGGGTGGGGGGGTGGCTGGCTGGCATTCCCCTGCTTCCTCTCAATGGAGCCATCCGACGCTGAAAAGAGTGGATTCCCTCTCTCTCCCTGCCTCTCCCTGTCACATCCATCAACGCCGGGGCTGAAAGGCGGGATGAGAGAGCAAACGCAGAGCTCTCAGAGGCACACACACTTTTCATCAAACACACACACACGCACGCACACACACACAAACAGGAGAGGAGGGGTGGGGGCAGAGTGACTAATACATCTGTACTTGATAATTATATTGCATGGTTACAAACCTCATACGGCTTTTGTCAAAGTCTTGCTGTGCGTGTTGACGTCTTGCTATTTATGTCCTTGTGTTGCCCGTTTGTTTTGCTGTTGTTTCGGCTCACTGTCTTTTGTCTTTTGAGACAAACTCTTTGCATAGAGGGAGCCCTCATGCAGAGGCAGTAATATTCATTATTTTCCAGATTTATTGTGGAGCAACAATTGAATCAAATCTGCCCAACAAAGGCGAAAGGCAGTAACTCATTTTTGTGTATTTTCAATGTCACAGATTTCATATCCACAGAAAATACACCCATAAGTGATATTAATTAACATATAAGTTGATGACTCATGCTATTTAAATGATATGCTGTATATAGTATACAGTACACATTTACACACAGAGGCAGCACTGATATAGAGGCAGTAATGCAAATCCATTATAGTCCATCAATTACATAAAATTTGCCTAATAAAGGAAAACAGCAGTAACAACTTTTGTGTTTTAAAGGTCAAAGGTTATGACAAGGGTTTAATCAGGTGGTTTCATATCCACAAAAACTATGGCAGTAAATGCTATTAAATTATATGCATCCCACTTATGTACCAACAACACTTTTGTTGGGGAGATAAAGTTTTACTGCTCACACACTTCCAGTTAATGCTCTTTGGCTTTGTAAAGCAGCTATGTTTTGTCTTCCTCATGGGTGTGTTGAGCATATTTGTGATTTGCTGCTTGTTTGTGGACTTCAACCGCTAACATCCACATATAAGACCGGCCTGCCGATCACTTTCCTTTGATGCAAGGCCTTTATCTATCGGACAAACTCTTTGCAAAAGGTACGTCACAGGAGTTCTCTTAATATGAGGAGAGGGAGAAACATATTTCCTCTCTCTGGTTGTTGATAGATGTGGAGCGGCAGGACGTTTCACTTGTCAGTCCGTGAGTTTGATGTTGTAATTGTTACAAATGTACACATGTAAATGATCACATCCTCCTCTTTCTTCCTCTCTCGCACGCAAGCAAGCCTGTGCACGCAAAAACAGACAAACACACACACACACACACACACACACACCACACCCAGAGGAAAGGGAGACGCTTTGGACTTGTTAAAATGTGTGGTAATGGTGAAACAGTGGGAGTTTCTCTCATGTCACTCTGCACCTCACAGCTGTGGGACAAGGGGCGATGAAAACTTAAAAGATATAACCTGACACACACACACGCACACAAACCAACCTATACACATAGGTACACACACGCACTCACATGTGCACTCTTTGGACACACGTCCACTGACCCTCCAGTCTCTTACACACACACACACTTTCAGATCTCTTATTCATTAATCTTCATTTCAACACACTCTGGCCGCCATCAGCACATATGCTCTCAACAATCACTTGGCACTGTGCAGTCTCTCTCTCTCTCTCTCTCTCTCTCTCTCTCTCCTTCTCTCTCTCTCTCACACACACACACACACACACACACACACACACACACACACACATAACCACACTCACAGAGGGTGAGATCTGATTGCTGACACTGATATCAGGTCCCCCCCTGCTGCTGAGCTGTCCATCTGGCTGCCCGATCAGAAGACAGAGTGGGGTCCTCGCAGTGGGGCTCCTGTCACTGTGCATTAGCAGAGGACTGACGGCAGATCCAGTCTGACATTGAGGATAACATTGGCATCAACAGAATCCTTTGGTGTTGGTATCACATCGGGATTACAGTGGAACATGATGACATCTGAGGTGGCCAGGTCGAGTCATTTCGAGGACACGGCGTTCCGACAGATCTTTTCCTGGATTCTGCAGGAGTTTGGTCCGTGACCAGGGTGCAAGCCCACGTGGTGCCGGAGCTGGACTGTGTGAGCTATTAGTGGATAAACTTTGAGAAGCTGGGTCGTCCTACTTCCAGCCTTTCTGTCCAAAACTAGGTTTGACAACCACTGCTAGTTTATTCTGTTCCTTTGCGGCTCAGAATGGGACTGGCACCATCTCAGCCCTGTGGTCTGATCAGTGAGGGTGCTGAATCCAATCCAAACCTCATGAAACATGTCATATTGGTAGAAAATCACGTAGCTACACACAACCAAAGTGTCAATCCACTAAATTTATACAACATTGTTTACAAAGATCCCCGCATAGTGGGAGTCCTGAGTTTGTTTGAGTCCTGTTCCTAATAGGGTTGACTGAAGCCAGTCCTCTCCCAGGCTCTGATTCACTACAACAGAGACAAATAAACTCCAACCACTCGTTTGGCTGAGCAAATCAGCACTGTTGAATGATTCAATCCCACCGTTTATTATGGTTTTTACGCCACGCATTCCAAATGAAGCCCTGAGCACGAACAGGCATGTAGGAAAAACCAGGCACTTATGCTTTGTATATTTCTCTCTCTCCCACTTTATGTCTGTCGTTCCCTGAATAAGTCTCTTGTTCTTACAGATAAATTTATCGCAGTTTTCTTTATTGGCGTACAGTAATAAACAAAAACAATACCTGACACGGTTCTAAAAATTGTAGCCGCTCTTTTTTTTTTTCACCGTTGCTGTCTGACTGTCCATTCACAAACTGTATGGGAACAGAGAGCGCTGTGTGCACTGCATTATTTTATGCCGGTGTCCCAGGTCCCCAGCTGTGACTTGGCTGTCAGTGAGACATTTGGGGTGCTGGCTGGGGGCGACAGGAAGGTTTAGGTGTTGTAATCAAACTCCCCCTATTCCCCCCAGGCTCGTTACAACGCTCACATTCTGCACTAATTGGCCGGCAAGTCACACGGCAGCCAGGGACACTGTCTGCCTAGTAACCCCCAGAGAGAGAGACAGAGAGAGAGAGAGAGAGAGAGAGAGAGAGAGAGAGGGTGTTTTATGGTCTTCAATTTGTAACAATATATGCCCCTTAAGTTGATTTTCTGGGCTACTTCAAAAGCATGCATTGCGTGCATAGGAGAATGCAGTTGTGGAAGCAGCAAACACAACAGACTCCCATTATTGTGGTTCAAGTGTAAATGCAAGACATTGATTTGAAAATCCATTCCCATGAAATGCGCTGCTTCCAGTCAACAAAACTATAACTTGGTTATTACACTGAAAAAAACAACAACACTTACTGGCAAAACATTTGCCTGGATGTCATGTTCACGGTAATGGATAATGCGCATTTTCATGGAGATTTCTCAAGGATGCCGCAGATGCATTATGAAACGAAATGGATTCCAACGTGACCGTGCACACAAGGTACTAAAGATAATGAAGTGTAAAAAATAAAATTAGGTGATGTAACCTGGGTTTTTCAATGATTGAAATTGAAAAAATTCCTTTATCTGCTTTTCTATTTCCATAACCGCTCCTCCCTTGTCTTTCCCCCCTCTTGTCTCTCCATCTTCCCTGTTCCCCGTGTGCCTCCCTTTTTGAGGTTTATGGCTCCCAGTTCTTTGACCGGTGAACCATTACCCCAAAGAGCAACAAAGTGATCCACGGTCACACTTTATAAGCTGTCAGCTGAACCGTGCTCCTCCGCCGACAGGTGAGGAATGTTTTCATTCACCTCTCTGCCTCTCCGTGGGTGTCTCACACACACACACACACGCACACACACACACATGCGCACATACACACACGTAAACGCATCTTTTTCTCTGCACCTGGGCTCAGCACTTTAAAGATGAAAGGAAAGAGACGGCAGAAGACAGAAGATGAGAGGTGGAGGAGAGAGGGAAATGCGATCCATCATCAGACAAGTCTTCCCTTTCAGCTCCTGCGCCACAATCCCCCCTGGTTCCTGTGGGGTGTCTCTGAATCAAAGCAGACTGTAGGCCTACTACATGTCAGTGCCTTTTACCAGGGATACAGCGGCTCTGGAAGCACTTTCACTGTTAATCACAGGAGAGCAGTTTGAAACTCAAACAGCGGCCAAAATTGATTTTGCTCTTGTAATTTCGGCTTGTCTGACTTCTATCGGTTGCTTGCTCTTTGTGCTGAACCATACATTAGCTGTGAGTTTGTCAGTCTGCGTGTGTGTGTGTGTGTGTCTTTGTGTGTGAGAACTCTGCTGATTAGTATGTGTTTGATGAAGGCTTGGATTTCTTGCTCTGACTTGTGCCCACCCAGCAGGCATCATGGGTAGCTGCTAACGGAAGAGAGGGATTCTGGGAAAACATGGGGGCCTGGGGTCAGCACGTCACCATCGCTCAGTGTCCTTTGGCCCTGTTGACACTATGCACACACACACATACGCACACGCACACAAGCACGCACACACACACACAGCCAAATGTCCTAGCCATCAGCTTCTATGTGACATCAGAGTTCTGACAAAGACAAGCCGGCCCAGCAGTCTCTGCTTTAACAAGCTCCAGCTGAGGGTGGACATAGGCCACTGTGTGTGTCCCTGTGTGTGAGTGTGTGTGTGTGTGTGTGTGTGTGTGTGTGTAGGCTGGCACGGTGACACAAGGCAGCCTGTATATGTGTCTACTCCTTCATTTCCTGTTCCTGTGAGGCAGACTTTCCTCTCACAGAACATGGCAGCTCACCGTTGGGGGGCAAATGGGGCAGTTGGGAGTGTGTGTGTGTGCGTGTGCGTGCGTGTGTGTGTGTGTGTGTGTGCGCTCTATGGCAACCTACCACTGGGAATGAAAAGTCCCGCGCATGCATGCGAACGGAATCAATCGCACTTGTTGCTGATTGAGCCACCACCAACCCACACACCCCCTGCTCTCCTCCCTTGCCTCTCTTCCCTCCTCCTCCTCCTCCTCCTCCTCCCCTTCCCTCGCGCTCCTCAGCTGTGAGTGATTAAGTTGAGCCGGAGGGGCGGGTAGGGAGAGGGGGAGGCTGGGAGGCTGGGGGGGTGGGGGGGGTTAAGAGGAGGGGACAGGGTACTCACTCACTGGCTGAGTAATGGCTTCCAGAGACCCCCGACTCCCCGGCTCTGTGCAGGACGAGGGCTAATCAGGAGTGACGGCCCGGCCCGTTTGGACAGTGTAAAGGCAGCCCCGCTCCTGTCAGGCACAGACATGGACAGCCCAACCCCCCCACCCCCTCCTCCCCTTCACCAGAGGACCCCCACCGCTAGGCCGCTAGTCCCTGCCACATCCATCTGACAGGGAAATGTTGGGAAAGAAGGAGGAGGGGAAAGAGGGGAGAAGGGAGAATAATTCTAGTGGATTTGAGGTTGAGAAAAGAGTGTAAGAGAACAAGAGGGGAGCCAGGGAGAGGCAGAAGAATAGCACACAGGGAGGTGTACAGTGTATACAGTGGTGGGTTGTTGCGGTGTGTTGGTTATGTGTTTGTGTTGTCAGATTGACTGTGTGTGTTTAATGGAATCTCTGAGCAACTGGGGAAACCCATCGTGTTCATTTAACGGGACAGACCTCAGGCACAAGCAATACTGAGGTTACTGTGCGTATATGTGTGTGTGTGTGTGTGTGTGTGTGTGTGTGTGTGTGTGTGTGTGCGTACTGTATGAGGGTTAGGATGCGGTCTGCTGATTCGTGCTGTTTCCACGGTGATTGGTTTCCATCACGCGTCCGAGGGCTAAACCATCGACAGTGCTCCCTCCTTTCCCCGCGACCCGACTCCTTTTCATTTTTCAATTTCACTTTCATCAAGCGCCGCCGCCTGTTTTTTCATTTTTCTATTTCCAACCGATGACAGAAAGCGTGTGAAGTGTGAAATTAGAAAGAGCGTGTGTAAATAATGGCGTGTAACACTGAGAGCACACACGTGAACGCACGCATGTGTACACACACACTATTCGCGCAAGCCATGCGACATAACTCATTACCTTCAAACTGAACTGAGAAAAACTGAGCTGAATGGAGAGACACACCTCCAAATGAAATAATTATGAAGTGAGGATGATATTGGGAATTCCTCTTCCTCTTAAAATTGTGTCAACTGGGCATTCACAATAGTGTGTGTGTGTGTGTGTGTGTGTACCATGTGAGCTGAAGCCTGTGTTCCTGTATGGCATTGAGGGAGACATTTTGAGTAGAGTTTAAGTGTGTTATTTCGTCCTTTTGGGGTCTCTCTGTGAGGGAGCCCCTGTTCTATGTCTATGCCCTTTGGCTCACACACACACACTCTCACACACACATACACACACCCTGTGTCCCCCCCACCTGGGTTTAACTGTCTGACAGAGTGAGATGTTGGGGGGGTGGAGGGGTAGAGAAGGAGGTCAGGGGTACAAGGGCAGTCAGGTCCCTCAGACGTCCATCAAAATGACAGGTACCCCAGCCTTAAAACTCCCCGACCCACCCCAAAACCCTGTTTCCCTCACACAGACACACACACACACACATACCAGGCCCAAAAAGTAGCCCCGCAGCGAAGGAGACCAGCTCTCCGCAATTAGGACATTCTGCGGCCATGAAATCATTCTGAAAATTAGGTCCAGGAAGCGAGAGGAGGGAGACAGAGTCCTAAAGAGAGAGAAAAAGAAAGAAAAAAAATGAGAGTGAAAGAAAAAGGGTGAAGTTTAGGGGGGAAAAAAGTGTTCTGGATCTCCTCAGCAGTCAAACCGACTGGCCACATGTGCTGGCAAGGCGAGAATGAGAGAATTTAGAATTATCCCAGATAATGACGGCTGTTAAGATTAACAATTAATCCTCCGGCCTCATGACATGTTAGATTTGCATCTGGGGAAACGGCTCCAAGAGGTGTGAAAGGGCTCCGAGAAGGATACACTCGGCTAAAGTACATTCTGTGTGTGTGCGAGCGTGTGTATATGTGTGTGTGTGTGTGTGTCAGCAGGCCCGTCCGGTGGCTGACAGTGTCCAGGCCCCAGGTCCTGACAGGAGAAGGAACCAGGGTTCGGATCTCAGCTCACGACCAAGGAGACCTGCTCTATGTTCTCTGTTCGTCCCGGACTTGGCTTCAACGACGTCTGTTCTATTTTCTGCAGATCTGCAGCGCTCCTGTCGCCCCCCCACCTCCCCCTAGTTTACCCCGCTGTGACCTTCTGCCATTACACAAACAGCATCTGCCAGCGATCAGCCCCCGACAAGCCCTAACTAACGCTGGGACAACATTACCCTGTGCCACCCCAACCCTCGGGCCACGCTGTCTCGTAAGCAAGCGCTTGAGAGATAGACACGGGATGGCTTGTGAGTGCTGGAGATCACTTGCTGCTGGCTATTTCTCTAAACTTTCGGCTAGATGGATTAGAGCCGGGGAGCGTGTGTGAGCGTGTGTGTGTGTGTGTGTGTGCGAGCCCAGCTGTGGGTTGTTAGTAGCGAGCTCGGCTCAGTGGGGTAGGTGCACCAGATGGTTGGCGGGATAGAACGATGGAGGGATGAAAGGAAAAGGTGTAAATCGCAATTAGAAAAGAAGAAAAGCAACGGAGATGGGGAGAAATAGCAGTGTGTGTAGCGCAGACACAGACCGACGCTGAACTTTTCCATCCCCTTAATCCAATAGCGCCCCGCAGAGAGACGCGAACGCTCTCGCCAAAATACAGACGCACGTTGCTAGGTAATCAATACACAGCAACTCCATAAACTGAGGTAGCGTCTGTGCCTGCATGTGGGCACGTGTGTGAGTGCGTGTGCGAGGGCTCATGCGTGTTCGGGCAGCACTATGATCATGACTGCAAACGCGCATTTCAGCGTTCAGTTCTACCCCAACATGTTCTTCACTCTTAGTAATTCCAGATCTGTCCCAAGTAGTTTTTGCTCAGCTGCGAAGAAAAAAGGGGTGGACATGTTGTTCCAATGTTCTGCAACTCGGATCTCGTGTCGTCATAGCAACGCGTGTTTTCGTCGGCATGGGGAAACTTTGACAGGCCGACGATCACGCGATCAGGCGAGCTGCTAATCAGGCGGTGGGAGAGGTTGGGAATTCCTTGGGAGGGAGACAATGGAGGCAGCAGTGTGTTTGTGTGGTATCCGGAACAGCAGGCATTGGGAAATCAAGTTCAGTTGGACAGACACACACACACACACACACACACACACACACACACATGCCCTTGTTTGACAAACACTTGGCAAGAGAGCGTACGCATCTTGATTAAAGGCTGTGTGCTTGTGTGATGTATGTTTCTGCTGATGACATGTTTCTTTCCCTGTGTCAGCTTGTATGGACATGCTAACTTTTCTTCTGTGTGAGCTTGTGTGTGTGTGTGTGTGTGTGTGTGTCTCCTGTCTGATTAGCTGCTGTTTCTTTCAGGTGTCCCTCATTCCCCTGCTCTTTAATCAGAGCTGAGGCCCCTGCTGCGGCCGGAAGGAAACCCTGTTGCAGGAAGTGCCTGTCTGATACAGTGCAGCTGGCCTCGCAGGCCTCCATGCCCACAGCGAAATGGACGTTTATTCCTCTGAGGAAAAGGAAAACCGCCATTCCCATCCGCGATCATTCCCAAATCCAGCTACAGAATCCTGTCCTGAATAGGGGGTGTGGTCTTCTGTGGGGTGTTTGCTTTGAGCTCAGTGATTGACATCTTATTGATGGATGTGACAGAAATACACACTAGCTACAGTCAATGGCTCAACACCGCTGCATAAAATTTTCGAAGTCAAACTCGGGTTGCATTCAAAGTGCACCACGGGTCGCCGAGCCCTCACTCAGGCGCTGAGTGATGATGTCATACTTAGGAAACCACCACTGGGACAGCGGGAGGGAAAATAAGAGCTGGAGTATGAAAAGAGCGGAAAAGAGAGATATTGGAGGCGACGGTTCTGATGGGAGAGAGTGTTTCTGGGCGCCGTGGCTGAGAGTGTGCGGTGCGGTTGCTGGCCAGCTGAGGGTTTTTAATAAACAGCCTGTTGAAACATGACAGGAATATTGGGTGAAATCATGGTTGTTTTACTGTGATGACTGCAGCGACTCGCTGGACCTGGGAGACAGAGCGGATCACAACAGAGTAAGAACACGAACGTCTGCTTTTGTGATCGCCATCGGTGATAGATTGGGCTACGCTCCATTTAGACACACTCGTGCATCCATTTCTGAGACAGAAGACACACACGAATGCCATATATCTCCCCTTCCAACTCTCATACCAACAAATAAGAGCTCCTTCTTGTTTACCGTTACTGATCCTCAGCGAGTTGCTGTTGAATAGCCACGTTGGCCGAGGCTCTCGGTACAATTACACAACAGATTCCACAATTCATGTGTTCTCTGTGGGTGTCTGGAGCATGCTAACGCTGCAACCATAGAAAACAGAACAAAACAGGGTATACCACCCCCCACCCCCCCACCCCCCGCCCCCCCGCGGCGCTGTGCGCTTTCAAAGGCAATTTGGAGGACAGAGAGGATGCTGATGCGAGCAGAAAGCAACCTTGCCCACCCCGATCCCTCAACAGACTTATTATACTGCTGTTGGGGTGAAGGGTGAGAGGTTAGAGGAGAGGGGGGAGGGGGGGGGGTGTTGGGTATGGGGGGTGGCTTGCCTCTGGATGGCGGCTCTCTCCCTCATCCACAGACCAGCTGCCTATGGCACACACACACAAGCACTGACATTCATGCGTAAGCACACTCTACACATTAACCCGCTCAACCTCTGTCCCCCCAAGCTCCAATCACTTCTCCCTATTTTCAACAACGCTTTTTCACCATGTGATGCCAGCATTACTCTCTCTTTTTCATGCAGGTGCTTCACGTCTTTCCTGCGGTCATGGTTTGACATTTACCCAGTCTCCTGCTCCGTCTCCACAACGGCTGACGGGGCTGTATAGTAAACGAGCACTGCTGTCTGTTTGACAGTGATGCCACGCTGCGCCGGGATGGCTTTGAATTGCGTTGCATTGGGTGGTGAGGTGGTTTTAGGAGTTCTTTCTGAGCCACAATGTCTATAGCGGGCTGCAGTGGGTGCTGAAAGGCTGTGAGAGGTGCAGGCCTACAGGGCAGATGTTAAACACACTGTGATTGAGGGGAGACAGAGCGAGAGACAGGGCTACTGTCAGAGTCCGACCGCAGCACAAAACTGAGAAAAACACGGAGCACCTGCCACGGAGAAGGGAGGAAAAAGAGGGAGGAGAAATTATTTCTTTGTTTTAATGAAGGCTTGAGTTCATCTTTCAAGACCAGGCCTCAAAGTGTGAAACGATTGCGTGCCGAATCAGATCTAATCAAGCCGTGATCAAAGACTTCACATCAGACTTTGGGAACCGAGTCCCATTTCTGGGGCGAAGAGGCAGCGTTCCCGGTTTCCTTTCCCGGCGGTCCCGTGTAGGTCCGAGCCGTCAGGGTGATGGAAACGAGCGCAGGCGCTGATCCGTGGGCCCGATCGACACGTGTGCTGGCCCGTGAGCGCTCTGAAGATCTCCCTTCTCCTTCTCCTTCTCCCTCTCTGTCATCTCTCCCTCTCTCCCATGGCTTCCTCCCATGGTTTATTATTACGGCATAATCGCTTCCATCTGCCTGTCAAGCCACCGGGTAGACCGAGCTCAGGAACAAAAGACAGTGAGGCAGGGAGAGAGAGAGAGAGAGAGAGAGGGAGAGAGAGAGAGAGAGAGAGCGGGAGAGATTTTCTTCTCCAATACAAACACATCTCCTCCCTCCCCTCTCAAAGTCCCTCGTCAGACCAAATCAAAACGTGCTGCAGAGTCACTTTTCTCTTTCTGTCCAGGATATTATAATTCAGCATGACTTCTGGACAGCTTCACGCACAATTAGGAATTCAGCGGCTCTGGGCAAGAAAATGTGATTCAAATTAGTGCTGTATTACATTACTGTTTACTTATGATCTCTCCTGCCATCTCACACCCTCTCAGTTTCTCTTTGAGGCTGTCTTGTGTGTGCGCGTGCGTGCGTGTGTGTGTGCGTGTGTGTGTGTGTGTGTGTGTGTCTTCGCGTGCATGAATGCGTTCATGCATACACCGTATACACATACACAGCGGGAATTTATTTATATAAGACAATAAAGGATTTCCCCTCTGGATTTCTGTCATTGAACTCGCTGTGCATTGTCAATGAGTTTGTAGCTAACTACATAAACACATAAAAAAAGTTCTACTCCCAAAACACACGGCAACCCCGGTAGCAATCAGCTGTGATTCAAACGCATACGTTTGATGTGCACATCTTGGGTCAGTGGGAGGGCGAGGGAATACTCACTCACAAACCACACAGGACCCCCAGTCCTCTGATCTCGAATCAGATTAGCCCATCGCCCCAATTACAGCCAATCAAAGGCAATTAAATCCAATTATGACCAATTATGGCCAATTAGAATGCCCCGGAGATTGATAGCTGAGAGAGATGGGGCAGCGGCCTGTCACATTCAAGAAACCGTGACACTCATCGTTTTTTTTTTTTTTGCTTCGTTCACTCACTCCATCTCTATCCATGACATTGTGTTGGATCATTTCAAAGGATGCCTGCTGACTTCAAAAAGACTTAACGATAACAAGCCGACCTAAAAATACAAATTACATGGGACTACATCTCTCTCTGTCTGGCCTGTCTGCGCTCTCTCCTCCCTGACTTCCATATGATGGAGGTTCCCTCTGAACACTGGAAGGCTGAAATGAATGACCACCAGTCTGCTGCGTGCTTTCTTACCGCTGCCAGTTCAAGACGGTTTCCCTTGCTGCTTTTCTAAGACGCATGACCACTTTGATTGTCAGCCATTTACCACAATACAATCTACTCTTTCGACAGCTGGGTATTTTGGTAATGTGGTTTGCTGACTTCAAATGAAAGGAGGCAAAGACCTGCTGTTATTCCCAATTCAAGATCATTTCAAGAGCAATGTTCTTTAAAATATCAGATGCCGTACCCATGTATTTTCTGGGGTTTTCCTATATGGTGACTGTTTTTTCAACAGTTCAAGCCCTCTCACTGGGTGCTATGGAATGTCTATTGCTTGTGTTATTGTATGGCTTTGAGTTTCGGACTGCCAGTGTGTTGATGTTTGACTTGGGTTGATACGGGGTTTACAGACACATATTTCCATCTTTTAGACACTGCACAGACACAGAGAAATGTGGAAAATGAAACAGGTTTTCAGTTTAAATTCGAGCCGACATTCTTGAGTTCCACAGGTCCATGGTGCTTGTCCATCGAGCCGGGGGGCTCCTGTCAGTCAAAAGGTCAACCTCTGACCACGTCCTGTCCCGCCTCTTATCATTCAGTCCAGTTAAGGTACTTATAGCATAGCCTTCAATTTCGACAATCCTGTTTTCCATTCCGCAGAGCGACTGATGTTATCGTTCTGATTAAAATCACTGCTCAGATACTCGGCTCTTAAATGGCTGACAGAGAATAATGAGGCCCGTTCCAGAAAAAGTCCAGCCAAGATAAAGTGCATAAAGTGCGTAGCGTAGTCTTTTGCACTTTTGCGCATTTTGAAGATTGAAATAATTACGACAAAATACTCGCATAAAAGCTTCCTTCTGTTTCACTTCAACAGTCAGATTTCCAAGATAGTCAGTGGAGGGTTTCTCTTTGGACGGGAGCTGACCAGGACTGAAATAACTGCAGCCACAAGCAAACTAAAAGCTACCGTAACGGTGACCTAACTTTGGACAATCCCCCTCATTTGTCAAAGAACTAGTTTTTCCATATTTAAAAAAAAAACTGACAAAGGTGGGTATATTTTTTCCAGCGGTTCGACTTTGATTGTGCCGTTACATTAGGCAAACCCTCTCTAGATGTCTATCTTTTTCTCTTGAACTCAATCATTTTTGGCCTCTCTCTGCATCTCTCTCTCTCACACACACACTTAACTCTCTCTTGGGTTATATAAGTGTGTGTGTGTGTGTGTGTGTAGGGGTCGGGGGTGTGGGGTTCAAAGGAAACATAGAGGATAAACAAACAGACTTGCAGGACCGTAGAAGGCTCGGCTCTGATTGCCCGGTTTAGATTGACTCTGCCCTGGTTTATTTGTCTATGTCACTGAGATAAACATCACAGTAACCCCACGACAAGAAAAATGAACCCGCCGGAGGATGAACGCTCACATTGGCGAGCAGACACCACACACACACACACACACACACACACACATAAGTATACATATACATGTTCCGATGTAAAATGCACCCACAAACACACACATTCCTCCATGCCATCCGTAGCCCCGGCCGTCGCGATGAAGAGACCTCTTTCAGAGCTGTCAGTCACCGCCGGTCGCCATGGAAGTGACTCGAGCTGGTAACAAAGACCCCTTAAGAGTTTCTCACAAGGCAGAGGAAAGGCACACAGAGAAAAAACGACGGAGAGAAAGACAGGAACAGACAGCGAGAGACTTCCCGGGAGACAGCTCAGCGCTCGCGGGAGCAGGGAGATTGACTGGCCGAGCGAGCGAGACACCGCTCAGACGAAGATGGATTGAAAGAGTGTGATGGACAAATGAGACAGAAACATATTGAGATAAAGAGGAAGGCAGGCAGAGTGCAAGTGGAGTTGACATGGAGGGGAGAGAAGGACAGCGAGAGAGAGGGAGAGAGAGAGAGAGAGAGAGAGAGAGAGAGAGAGACAAACCACAGGGGTAAATAAAGCAGATTATATGAACCTTCCATAGCCAGACCCCCACCACCCCCCACCCCCAAACACACACACACACACACACACACACACACACATACCCAGAATACCAAGCCCATCAACATACACAAATAGTTACATTGCACATGTGCACCTCCCTTCCTAAACACCTTTGCAAGACAAACTTTCCAAGCTTTTTCTGTACATTTTAGGGTGGCGGGAGACGGGGGGGGATTGGGCAACAGGGGTAAGTGTGGGCGGTTGGGGCGAGAGTCAGAGAGTTGCATGGCGAGAAAGCCCGAGGGAGCGTGGGACAGTGGGTCAGGGGGTGAGGGGGTCAGCGGGCGTAAAGGGAGCCGGGGGCGGCGGGCCTGCGGCAGCAGGGTCAGACGGGTGTGTGGGCCTCGGGCGGAGTGCCAGGCTGAAAGGCACTTGGGTGGGCCGTGAGGGTCTGAGGAGAGGGGAGAGACGCATGGAGTGGAGGGTGGAAATCCACAGGGTGGGTGAGGGCGGGGATGCAAACTAAAAGATTTCCCTTAAAAAACGAGCTGAACAACGTCAAAATAACCCGCCCGTGTAATGTTTCCAGGATGGGATGCTCCGAAAAAAGCCTCAGAGAAAGGCCTCACACTCGTGCGGCCCGCACTCTGTCTTCCAAATTTGGGTGGGACGGCGCAATGTTGAGCTAAAACTGTTTAATAGTTTGAAGAGTGTGTCAACGCTAAAGGGTAGGTGGCAAAGAGGAGAGGAGATGAGAGGAGAGGAGAGGAGAGGAGAGGAGAGGAGAGGAACTTGGCAACAGAGAAGGGCACAGAGGGATTTATGCCCAGAGTAAACAGCTTGACGTGAGGAATACCACCCCTGTAGCTCAACTCTCTCACTTTCTCACCCACACACACACACACACACTCTCTCTCTCTCTCACACACACACACACACACAAACACACTGAACTCCTTCTCTCCCAGAACACACAACCCTCTCCCTATTTTGACTCGGTTTAAAACACTTCTCATCCAATTTTGACTGAGAGGCAGAACTGAGAGGCAGTCAAGCTGCTCCTTAAGACTCGGTGACACAGTGATAGAAAACAGCACAGAGCGGTGACAGACAGAGTGAAAGGGAGCAAGAGAGGGGCGGAGGAGAGACAGTGAAAAAAGACAGAGGCCTTCAGTGAAAAGGGAAAATACCCATGGAGAAAGCGCTCTCTCTCTCTTTTCGGTTGAAAAGAGAGAGAGCGAGAGAAGCTAGGAAAGACAGAGAGAAAGAGAGGCAGAGGAAGGGGAAGCCCAGAGAGAGGAAGGAGAGAGAGAGTGAAGAGAGATGGAGAGAGAGAGTTAAATAGATTACTTTCAGGTTCAGAGACGCTCTTTCTGGCTGCTTACTGGCTGTCACTCAGTCCCTGGCTCCTAGGGGGGAGGGACGGCTGGCTCTCATTGGTGTCATTCACCTGTCAATCGGCCTGACAGGCGAACCATAGGGCCCCATGTTGTGGTGCGGAAACTGTCTGTCAGCCGCGCAGCAGCTGCATATGACATCATCCAAGATCAGGTTTGGAACGCATATACCCAAACTGTGTGTGTGTGTGTGTGTGTGTGTGTGTGTGTGTGTGTGTGTGTGCTGACATAGACGCATACTCGTTGAATTTGGAAATTTGGAACGCACTCGACCGATCCTGGACTCCCAAAGACCCCCAAAAATCCCGTCGACACCTTTTGGCGCTCGAACACACACACACACACACACACACACACACACACGTACACACACACATGCGCACATTCGTACACGCAACTTGACTCCCTGTGGATTGCACCTCATGGCCTTGCCAATCCCTTGGCTGTCCTCCCCTCCACTTTGCTCCCCAAAAGCCCTTGTTACTGGCAGGACAACAAGCCCAGGACATCTGCACAACAGAACCGTCAGATGCACACACACACACTCACACACACACAAATACACTCACACACATACATCTGCACACACGACAGCTGGACAGTTAGACAGCCAAAGAGGAAAGGCAGATTTGTGCATACATCTCAGTTGTAATGGGGGACCCAAACACACTTTCACACACAAACAAACACAGACACACGCACGCACACACACACACATAGAGGCCGTACATGAATAATTTCTGTCTCGCTTGCTTTCTTCCTCTCACACACACACACACACACATTCACAGGACACACACATAGCGCTCATATAGAGACGGGTTGGCAGCAAGACAGCACCCATCTGTTTTGAGCTAATTTAACATGGTCACTAAAACAAAGGGGACAAAGGCCCATCTTGTGAATAATGATGAAGTGACTGTCAACTGAAAAACACTTCTGGCTCTTGTGTGTGTGATGTACTTTGTTCCTCTCTATTGGTTCACGCAGCACAAGCGAGCTTTTTGGTCGGAACATCACACCCATACAAACCGGTGAGATGTAAACTCCTGTTGTGTGCTTGTGTTGCATGGGAGGATTCGGGGTCCCATTTGGAAATGTGTCTGAGCACATACACATACAGGCAGGCTCGCATATGTGTGCACGCAGGCGCACACTACAGACACACACACACACACACACACACACACACACACACAAACACACAGCAGATGGGGAAATGGGAACTGTTGATCCATATCGCTGTGACAACTATTATGACAGATGACTGTATCATCTTAGAGAGGAACCCCTCTCCTCTCTCCCCTCTCTCTCCCTCTTCGCTCGTGTCTCCTGAGAGTCTGACTTCTTTCTCTCTCTCTTGCTCTCTCTCTCTCTCTCTCTCTCTCTCTCTCTCTCTCTCTCACTCTCTCTCTCTCTCTCAATCTCTCCCTCTCTCTGACCCACTGCATCAGGGTCAGAAGGCAAGATGTCAGAGTTCAGGGAGGTTGCGGGAGAAAGCTTGGACCACGTGTGCGCAGAAACAAAACCATTAACCACAGAGATACGCTTGCATTATCATCCACAGTTTCATCATCTTTCTTGGCGTCATCTTCAACAACAACAAAATTATCAACAACAAAAACAGGGGCCTGAAAGCGCCTGATATTGCAGGGATGTAGTGGAGGGTAAACCCACTTAAACTCAGTTTACCTACCTTTAAACTTGTGGATTAGATTTTATCCACTTTTTTAAACTGACAAAAGTCTTTATGATGTAATCTTAAGTAATATCTCATATGAAGATTGGTTCTGTTAAAGAAAAAAACCTAAATGGATGCTTTACTGAGGATATAATCAATTTTTGTTGTTTGTCTTGTGCTTCCAGGTCACAGTTAACCCACTTATTTATTTACCATCATATCACTGGTGATATTTAGAGGAAAAATTATGTTTTATTTTTTTCTCGATGTATTGATATTGCAGTTTACGCCAATCAAAGACCAACTGACACAGGCAGGCAGAGGCCAAACATTTTTCCTAGTGAAAAGGCCGGCCTGCTGAATGTCTCTGCCTCTGTCTGTGCTGTGTTGCCTGTTGACAGTTTTGTCCATTGGTGGAAGCAGCCAGGAGGCTGTTCATACAACATGGCAGTCTTCAGATTCTCTGAATGCCTCGCTTGGATACTCAGAAGGTTTAGGATGGTTGCCCGGACACTGTTGCTCACAGTTACATCCCATACAGATCACACAAGGTTGTGTTTGATCGTCTCTGTCGGTTCAGTAACTTTTGAAGGGGGAGAGAAGGAGATACTGCTGCTCATATGCCTGGAATATCTATGATATTTATGCATTTTCTGCCTGGATGGATCAGTTAAAAGTGAACAAGCTAATGACTATAGTTTCACATATTTATGGCACTTTCATAGTAGTAAATGATGTGGACTGAACTGATTTTACCTTATACTGAACTGCTGACAGGGAATGCTCCACCCCAAACCCCATGGAGAGAGCAGCAGGCCTTGTATACAGCTTTCTCCCTTCCTTTCTTCTTCTCTTTTATTCTTCTCTTTCTTTCATCTGTTTCTCCTCCCTGGTTCTGCAGCTTAGAGTGATGTTGTTTTTCCAGACGGCAGGGTGCTATATGGAGAACAGACAGGAGGAATACCTTATTGAAAATATGAAAATATGTCAGCATGCGGACATCATTATGGCAGCCTAGATCATTTAAGCACCCCTGAAAATTACCTCCAGGCCTCCTGATAAAAAGGATGAATGCGTGTGTATGTGTGTGCGTGTGTGTGCGTGTGTGTGCGAAGGCACGCGTGTATTCATGTGCATCTGCACCGAACTCAGATGTGCACAAGATTTCTAACACATGCCTGCCTGTTTCTCAGAAACCTTGATAGCAAATCATATCTAGCGCTAACCCAATTAGCTTTACATCTGGCTTAGAACTCCAAACCCTGTAACAACACAGAAATGAATTAAAAAAAACACAAGACAAACTGAGACACAAAGTCTCTAAGGCAGAAATGGCCGGGAACTGCTAGAGCATGATATACGCTTTACATTCCTCCTCCACTCGCTGTTTTATATCATTCAGATTGGCGCGGGGGAGTGAGTCTGCATGTGGGGCTCTGGCTCTCCCTAAATCTGCCTCCGGTGGGTCCTGAAAGCGCCCCTGTGCCAAATGAGCAGCGTAAAGCATGCCCCAAGGCATGGCCCAAAATGACGCCCAAACAGCAAAGCTGTCAGCCCGTGAGCCAATGCACTAAAACATGAGTGCAGCCGAACCGTTTGGTTTTATAGCCTACAACTCCCAGTCACAAGCCCTCTAATGCCCCGTTTAACAAGCTGAAAATCCTCCATTTATTCCCCCTCCATCTCCCTTTAGGAGCTCCTGCGTCGCCATTCACAAACAAAGACGGGCTGGAACACGCTCCATGTAGTGTGTGTATGTCGGTGGAAATGGTGGGTGATGGAGAGAGGCAATGCATGAGTGAGATGGTGGGATGGATGGTGTTTTTTTGTGTGTGTGTGTTTGCGTGCATACAGGCATGCATCAGTGTTTCCCCCAGAATTTGACTCTTGGCAGGGAGAAAAAGCCTCTGAAACAGCATTTAGACCATCATGGGACGCTAAAACTAGTCGGGGAAACTCTGGCATGCATGTGTGTTCGTATGTGTGTGTGTGCGCATGCATGCGTGTGTGCTTGTGTGTATGCAAGAGCACACGCGCAATCTCCTACGTAGGCCGTGTGCATACAGCTATACGTATATCCGTGGATTCATGGGCTGCAGGGGAAGGTGGTGAAGTGAGGGAGAAGAAGAGAGAGGGGAAACAGATACAGAATGAGTTGTGGGGGGGGGGGAGGTCAGGAGAGGATAGGGGTCGCCCTCCCTGCTCTCCCATCATGAACACAGCAGATTGGATGAAGTCTTCATCAGCGTTACACTCCACCAGTCACAGCCCCGTGAAACCAGCACCGTGTCCGCGGCACACACCCCTCCTCCCCCCGATCCAACAACAGTGTCACTCATGGAGGCCAGAGAAACACAGGGACTGCTCCATCATGGGTATTAGCTATGGGGATCAGCCGCTTTAAACAAGAGAGGCGGGGTGTGCCTTCGCAGCTTATCATGTAACAACTGCAGCGGAATAGCTTTGAAGTTTCGCCGCTATTTATTAGTTGTATTTCTGTTACAAAGTGTGGAACCTATAGATTTTGAGCATTAGTTTGTCTATTTGATTGCTGTGCCAATGCCAGCTCCATTGCTTCCCTTGTAAAATGGTTTGTAAGGACAATTATGTACTAGCACAGACAGGATGAATACTTGGGATTGGGTGGACTTGTAAAACTTCCATCCCTGTCTTTACATTATTTATATTAGCACCAGGTGTGCATTATAATTTTTCTTCATTTTCATCATAGCTTTCACCACAAGCCTTCTTTCCACTTCATTTCATTTTACAGTGCATACTGTAGGGTCTTGTTTTTTTACCATCTCTGGGAGAACAAATTAAATCAATTTTGAATGCAGGACACAAAATTGCACTGAAATCTCTGTGCTAAGCAGATCTGGCTGACTGGCAACATTTTCCAGTGAGGTTTTGTTTGCTTGTTTGTTTTGCTGTTTTTCCACACTGAAATACAGGGATTGGAAACATGCAAACTAAACTCTCTCAGTGGCCTAACTAACCCGTGGTCTTGGAGTGGGGAACATGTTCTGCGGGCCAAATCGTTTTCCCTCATAACACTGTCTGTTTTCTCCTAGTCAAGCATGGCGAATCAAGGGCCATCATCATTAATATGCGTGTTTGCTAAATCCCGCTCCACAATTTCCACGCAAACCCTCGGTCAATTTAAGTTTACACGGAGAAAATGGCAAGAAGCCGCTGTGAATTTTTCAACGCGTGGGTTTCCAACCCCTCCCTTTGAATACATGAGAAAATGTTTCATTGGAGGTGAAGGGGTATAGAGTGAAAGAATTGAAATATTGCCCAAATGTGACCTGTAAAAATTTCAATCCCCAGTAGTGTGTGGGAATTAGGAATTCCTTCACAAGCTTTTAAAGAGAACTTGAAATACAGAATGATACTGCATTGGCTACATTCTCAACATACTGTGTGTCAGCATACACACAGAGAAGGGTAATGAATCCGTGATCACCAATATCACCATTCAATCTATTTTCTTTGAGCGTGTTTGGATAGCTTGGGGAGGACATGTTTATGTTCGACGTTGTGACAGCGCTCGAATCCTCAGGAGCGCTGTGATGCGGACAGGAAACTCTGAATCTCTCTGCCTCGCTCGCTCTCTCCCTCACACACACCACCGTACACATTTTTTCCCCTCTCCTCACCCAGTTCTCTAAAATAACAGCTTTGACACGATCCGCGCCGGGTTGCCGGTAACTCGAGAGCGGCCTGCGAGAACACGGCGCGCTGAGGAATCCCGTGGCTGTGAATGAGGGGCAGTCAGTGCGCCGGTCCAGACCGGAGCGGGCGGGATAGGCGGGATGGATGGGATAGGAGGCCCACAGAGAGCCCACCGGGCCTGGGCCCCTGGTGAGACAGACCCAGGCCATCTGGTTAGGGTAGGGGCCAGGGCGGCTGACAGGGGAACCCAGTGTTTGGGTGTTTGGGCCACAGCAAAGAGGGGTATTCACCGCATGTCCCATAGGCTGGAGCTGGAGTGGGCTAGAGTGGGGATTTTTGGTGCGGAGGGGGGGTCGTGATTAGGCTTTACGCAGTGATGCACACATGCACGTACACACACGCTCTCTTTCCTACACACACACACACACACTCCTATCCCCTTCTCATGATCACAGAGGTGCAGTCAGGCCTCTGTAAACATCTGTCAGCCATTGCCTCCCTCGCCCCCCCCCCCCCCCCCTCCCCAGACCCCAGCAATTCAGTCTGCCCTTTGACCTGCAGCTGAAAAAAAGAACAACTGTGACTTTCTGCCAAAAACTAGCAAAGGGTTCACTTTACTGACAAGTACCTCAAAAGGGAATATTTTATAGCGCAGGGAGACACATTTAGCTGCCTGTCTGTATATGGATAAATCGGTGTTATCATAACAACAAAGACTTGCGTGGCTCATGGTTCAACGTCTCGGCAATTAGACTTTAAGTACAGCAGAACTTGGCTAATTGCAGCCCCTTGGAAACAGCGGCCGTTTAAACTATTGAAAAGTTCAGATACTTGACATACGTGGAAAAAAACAGGCCAAAAATTGTTCAATGTAAAAACTATGCATTCATGTGACTGTGTCAATTTGCAGCTGAAATGCTTTTAATTGCATATGCCAACAAGGAAACTCAAGCTGTTGCATATAATTGATAGAATGTTATTTTTGAATCCTAGCATATTTTGTTCTTCATTCCTGTTTAGTTAACCAGTCAGTTTAACTAATAAGATTTGTCTGTGGTTTGGACAGCTGAGGTTCTAATCTACCATCGCCCCGGCACATCGGATCCAGACCGGCACCGTGGACCCGGGCGCACAGACCGGGGCCCTCGTCAGCTCTCCCACTCCCGCCTCTGGGGCCTCGGGTTTCCCCTCCATCCCTCCCACCCTCTCTCCTTCCAATAGACGCCGCGGGCCTCCCTCGCCACATCAATTACAGCCTATCCCCCGTAGCGCCGGCCCCTCCCTCCGTGACCCCGGGGGTCGCCGAGTCAGGGGGGTCAGAGGTCGTCCTCCCCGCAGCCACCCCAGGCATCTCTCAGAAGTTTCCGGCTCTGTGTCTGAAGCCCCGCGGCCCTGCAGAGCGACACCCACACGACCCTCGGGCAGCCAGGAGAGACAGGCACCCCCCCACCCCCACCTCCACCCCCGTCCTATAGTCAGCAATGGTCTGTTCCAGTCAGCCAGTGTCTAGGAGGCCACCACCATGCCTACAACCATACCTAACAGCATTTCTCTGGGTTATTTTCATTAACTGCACCTTCAATAATCCACTCTCAAATATCCCTGAATGCATGTACCCATCAATAAACAGAATTTATGCCTCTCTGTGTTTGCCCGCCAATGACTTTGCTAATGAAGTAAGTGAGTTACAACTTCACTGAAAGATGCTGGGCCCATAATATGATCTCTGTAGAACTTTCCACTGCGACCTGACTACGACCAGCGACTTGCATTTTTCCACAACTACCTTAAATAAATTGCTATTTCGATGCAGTCTGCCATCCAAAAACCATGAATATTGACATATTTCATGACTGAAAGACACATTTCAGTGTCATCTTCATACCAAAATGAGAGGACCTGGACTTACCAAAGCTAACTGCTATATTTTCACCAAATGGCCATGATAATATGCTAAATTGAGCTTGCGCAGAGATAACAAGTTTACACACATCAGTATCCCGGATAATACTGTGAACAGGATAATGACTTTACATGCACCAGTTCACAGATGAAATATTGACTATCCTGCATACTGAGTGCATGTAAATGTATTGTTATATACTCAACATCGATACCATCATATTTATCATTCAGTTTACCAAGGACCAACACAGGAATTGTTTTCAATATCCATTGTACCACCTCTAATTCAATGGTGACTCTTTAGCGAATGGCCAACAATGAAGAGACGCTACATGCAGTCAACCGGGTTAAACAGAGAGTCGATGACTCAGGACGTTTTTTCAACCACAGAGTTTTGACGCGTAACTCGGCCTCACAGAGCAGCACCGTATTTCTGTCATATTGCCCGGAGACCAGACCTCGCAGTGTCAATACCAGACACATTATCTCTAATGGGAGAGTCTGGGGTGGAGGGGAGAGGAGACAGAGAGAGAGAGAGAGAGAATGAGAGAGAGAGAGAGAGAGAGGGACGGTATCTCTATTGATTAACTGGAAGAGGACCTCCACTCCATCCTCCTCTGTCCAGACATATGGGGTAATAAGGACCACTCTTCGCCACTGCCACCCCCTCCCTCCTCTTCTCTCCTCTCTTCTCCCCTCACCCCGCTAGAAAGCCTTTTAATCAGACCCCGGGGGAATACATGGATATGATATGGGAGAAAAGGGAGGGGAAGAAAGAAGGGAGGAAAAGGAGACAGGGTGAGAGGAGTCCATTAGTGAAGCAGACACAATAGCTACAGGAACAGAGTGGACACATGGAGATTTCCTTCAAGACCAGAAAAAGGCACTATAGGCCTGAAGACACACGACACACACACACACACACACACCGCCTCTCTTTTACATAATATGCACAAAAATCCATATGCAGGTTCAGAGGTCTGACAGTCCTAATAATAATAAGTCCCCATAATAATAATTTTTAGAAGAAGAAATTGAATGGCTCTCCAAGATCAGGACAGCGCTGTAGTTGGCATACGTGTGTGTGCGTGTCTATGTGTGTGTGTGTGTGTGTGTGTGTGTCTACAGTACACGCCTGAGCTGATATCATTCCAAAGCTACCAGTTCACATCACACAGGGCTGTTTTTCTGCTCGGCCGGGGCCATTTTCTTCTGTTTATGTAGGGCCTTTCTGTTTTCTTTTCCAGGCAGAAGGCTGCCAATCTCTGCGAGCCAGACCAGCTTTATCAAGGCAGCCATCTCACACTCTGACATCAAATCCACAACTGCTGCTCGCGCTGAGAAACGTCCTGTCAACGCCTCGCCCCACTGTTGGCCCCCTCAACCTCTGCACTCCTGAGACACGGAGAGAGGGAGGGAGAGAGAGAGAGAGAGAGATAGTTTGAATCCAAAATCTAGATGAGATTATGTGAGGCTAAAGCAGTTTGGATTCTTTAAATCAAATAGAGATGTTATTGATCATAATTATGGCTCTGTTCAGTTAAAAAGCATGGGGCCATGTGGGACAGTAACATTTCAATCAGTGAACACAGGTTTCAGTTGTGAGAACCTGATATAGGTCAAAGCCCAACATGGGTCTTGTTGTGATCCATTCTTATAGTTGGACAGTAGCGCCCCCACGTGGTTAAATCTGCAATAGCAGTTGTTGAGCAAAACAGCAGCTGTGCATAATAGCATCACATGTTGAATGCAAAGGGGCATAAAATGTCTATCTGTTCGTTACATATTCTTGTCTATTACATGGCTTTGCGTGATAATAAAAACAGCAGTCCTATGTTTGTGTCTATTATAGATTTACTGTAGCACTGCTGATGAAAGAAAGCAGGAACACCACTGACTGAAACAAACGCTCAGAACATGTCTAATCAATTTACCGCAGAGCAGCGGGACACATAATGTAGAGAAGGTCTGCTTAGTCCATCAGCATTAAAACAAAGACTTGTATTGAAAAGGAGGAGAAATAAAGTAATGAAAAGTGCAGGGCATTTTTCATTCTTACAACTCAATTTGCAGAACCGAGCTCGATGTAAAATTATTTCCATATGCCTCCGCTGCGGGGCGCCACGGAGCCTGCCAGAGAGGCAGCCTTAACTGTATGGTAATCTGCGCTCTGTGATTGGCTGAGGCAGTGCGTTGTAGCTGCCGCGGTAGACCAATAGAAAGGCAGTGTTTTGTTTCGTTCGTTTGATTGGCCACATGCGGGTGTCAATCACGCAGCAGCGGGGTCTGGAGGAGGAGAGCAGCCAGTCGGTTGTTTTGCTGTCTGGAGGACGGAGCTCTGCAGCCTGAAGCCGCTCAGCCTCACAGCTGCATGGGACAGAAACTACACAAGCCTGCCTCCTCAAATTCACTCTAGATTTACACTAGAATGATGAACTTAAACAAATTATTTTTAGATGCTGAAATTTGCTATATTTCAATACACATTTATAGAATAATTCACTTTTAGGGGATGAGTAATTAGAAGGCCATTATTATGGTGTAGCAATTAGCCTAATAAAAAAAAATGTCTTAGTAGTCTATTGACAGGGAATTGAAGATGTCCAAAAAATTATTCGAAATAGGCTAATAGGCACGGGATAGAAAATATCATAAATATTTCCCTCTGAATAAACGTTATCATAGTTGACAGAATTTTATTTGAATTTACCATAAATTAATGAAAGAATTGTTTTGACCTAAAATAATGATTAATTAAAAGTGGTAAATATACTGAAATCGGGTCAAATAAAAAAAAATCTGTTATTGACATATAATTAAATGAATAGATTTTTATTGGCTTGTCATTTAGAATAGACCTATAATAACCAAATTATGTATTTATGTTGTACAATTATCTGAAAAAAATATTATTTTAAATAATTACAGGTTTCAAAAATATTTTCAAAAGCCTACACTGTCACTCCTGCAAACCTAGTAATTAAATACGTTTAGAGTATTGAATGGATTAATTTGCTAAACTTAATGATTTCACTTATTTAATACAACTGATGCTTTATAATGTAATGTATTAAATGAGGTAGGCAACTAATCAATAAGTCCATGCTCAAATTTAATGTTTCTCATCCTGTTTCAATGAAGGGTGGGCCTACAAAGTCTCTCTGCCTCATCAAATATTTGTCAAATAACATAAAATAAAATAAGCAATGGTGCATGAAAGTACAGAAAAGTTAGGCTACTTTTGACAGGCAGATTCTGCATTTGCCTTGCACTCAAAATCCAAAATCGGCCTCAAACTGATCCAAGGCCAGTTTGTGAGAATAACTGTGTAATTGTAAAACAATAAAAATAGCCTATAATAAAAGTCTATAATGTATAGGCTAATATCAGAACGTGCGGACAAGCTCTTAACTCCACTTCCTCCCTACGACTTCCCTCGGGTTGCCCATGAGTCCTTGCGGCAACGAAGCCACTGCGCATGCGTCTCGGCCTCCCACACATCATCTGTTATCCCACCAATCAGCTTCATCCTCAGAGGAGTCCGTGCGGTGATTTAAGAGCTCTCCCCCCAATAAATCTGTCAGAACTTCACAAAGTTGATTTAAATGTGTTTCCCATCGTTATGAAAATACTTGTGGATTAATCAAGTGACTGCACGCTGGCGTCAGATCAATCGGAGTAGATCACTCTTCACAGCTTTTCAAAGCGACGCATTTTGGAGCTTAAGTCGCTTGTAGCATTAGACACTGTGGACTTGTCGGGCCACCAAGTCGATTTGTAAAGCTTGCATGATGCGGACCTCTAATGACACTTTGTTTTCAGGCTGTTTGCCAGACCGTGACTGGGAGCATGAATAGTTATATAATTACATTACTGTGTAGCTACATGAATTGTTACATTATTGTAGAACATGTCTTATGCTTTTATAGACTGATTTCAATATCTGCAAATGTTACCGTGTGAATGTTATGCGTGTCATTACTAACGTAACGTAACTGTAGCCAAACCATATTAGCCTACAGGTATGCCCTACTCAATGACGTGTCATGCATGTCTCTATTCAGATAAGACACGTTTAACTTGTATGCACTTCATAGTTTAGACTTAGCCTATATTCATCCTATTATACTTTTGAAGTTAGGCTCGGACTGACAATGTTTTGAACTTCTTGGGAAACAGACGTGATTTAGCCCCAGCTCCATATGTTCCTATATCATTTTCTAGACTTCTGTAGAATGCTATGGCACATAAAAAGTCCGTAGGCTGCTTCCCATTCCAGACTTTGGCAGACTTTCATAGGACAGAAATACGCTCCAACTCAGCGCCCGCACTGAGCTGGTTAAATAGGTCATGCAATATTCAACAATGGGCTGTGAACCAATCAGACACCTGGTGGGAGTGGTGTTTCTCATACGCTGTATATTATCATCCACTCATGAGGTCAAAATGCTATACTGCACCAATGAAAAATCGAAAAACTTTACTGTGAGCACACCCATATTAATGCCAGTTTGCCATTTGACCCACCGTTTAGCAGTAATGGACTTGAGTCACAAAGGTATTGGGCCCAAATGCATAGACCGTATTTTGAGTCATTGCCTGTAGTAATATCAATATTATGATATTATCAATATTATTTTCTTCTTGGCCTCACATAAACCGTATTATGTCTATAGAGAGATAAGAAAAGGATATAAATTCACCCCTATTAATAAAACACAATCCACTGAAATGTAGCCTGCAAATTCTAATATATACATATATATATATATATACATATATATATACATATATATGTATATATATATATATATATATATATATATATATATATATATATATATATATATATATAAATTATCACTGTTGTAACACTGTAAATTTATCAAATAGCGTAGGGTAATGAGATAGCCTATTATTGCACGCAACAACAAAAATATATTTTAGTCTGCATAACCTGACAAAAAACACAGCAAAACAAGACACTGATAATAAATGAGAAACTTTGGTCTTCTTATGGCAAATAGACCTAGCTTACAATCAAAAATGAAGTAGATTGTACAAATACATTCTTTAACACACTGTTATATTGTAGCATACGAGTCTACAAAGCAACAGTTTACAGTATAGGAATCATGTCAGTTCAACTAAAAATGGTCGTCGATTCATATTACCATTGTTCACCAGCAGGAGGCGCAATTAAACCAGATCCCAGATTAAGACTCTTATGCATTGTCAGCTCTGTTAAACATAACAGGACACCCTGAACTAGTAACTTGCTTCTTGTTATGACACTTTTTCATTAAAATATTAAATTTTCTGTAGTTTTACTATGTATGTTGTACTTTATGTTACCTAGTATATAATTAATTTAAATTGGATATATATTCATCTTGATGAGGCCTTGCCTATGTTTTGTCTTTTAAAGATAAAGTCAACTTCTGTTTATTTAATCTGTCTGTCTGTATTGTTTCTTTTAATTTAGCTCAGGGCTCGACCTTGCCGCACTGACTCAGGTAAAGCCTGTGTATTGGTTAACCACATATCAGCAAACACATGTTTATTCTGGCCAGAGACAGACAAATCACATGCACACATGCTCTCACACAAACACTTTCTCTTTCAGAATGTCTGTAGCAGAGGGAATCAGTCATCAAGCTCGTGATATAAACTCACTAGATCATGCCTTGGTCTTGGAGAAGGACTGGAGATCATTTAAGGAGACTGTATGTAGTGGACTATAATGCTTCTCCAAAACAAGTCTGACTTTGTCTCCCCATTATCTATTTTTTATTTATGCATGTAGAGGCCTTAGCATACCATGTGCATTATGTTTGTGTAATTCTGGAATGCAAACATTAAGAGACAAAGAGATAAATGATGTAGGGGTTTTCTTCCCTTGTAAATTCAGCATATGAAAAGTGAGTAACTCAGTTTTTAATCGTTTGCGTTTCCATTTGACTTCTATATAATTCTACTGCAGTAGAAACTGACTGCCCAGTCACATACCTAAAGGCACCAAGCTTTCCCAGCTGGGGGAGATTACCTCCATAAACCAATAAGGGGCCAAGCCACAAAACAACAACAACAACAACAACAACAACAACAACAACAGAAGCATTCAGCCTCGAACTTTCCTCAACAGCAAAAAGAGTCCAGGTTGGTGATGCTAGTTTTCAGGATGAAGGAAAAGGCATAGAGATTAAACAGTAAACACTGTTTAATTTCTATGGGAAAAGGTTTGTGTACAAATAATGGGACTAGAGGTGTTATTTTAACCCTCCTGTTGTCCTTGGGTCAAAAATGACCCATTTCTGAGTTTAACAGCAGTGAAAACCTCCTAAATTATTTTTTTTCTGCAAAAAACTTGATGACTTCTCCTGGAGTGATCTTACAATTAGAAAAAGTGAAACATTTACTTTTTAATATTTTTTTTTATAAGAGCTGTACACCATCAGGGTACAAAGATAGTCTTCGGGTCATTTTTGACCCTACAGTTGGTAAATCAATTACAGACTAATTAAAATGTTATAAAAAATTGATAAATGATTTGTAGTAACTATGAAGCACTCTTTTTCTCGTGAGAAAATTTGTTTTATAGACTCAGGGGTGGGATCATAATGTTATAAAGGTGCTTCAGTACTAGTCCACTTATGATGTATATTTTACAATAAAACCATACAGCACTGTACAGTGTACAGGGGTGTACACTGAATAAATACAGAATACTTGGACTTTGAGGTAGGAAAACACAGACCCCTAGTTGGGATCCACCAATGGCTGCTTCATTGGCACAGGATCAACCAATATCTGTCTTTTTGGCCTGAGGCCCACCCATTGTCTAACTGGTGTGCAATCAACCAATAGGTTTCTTATTGACCTTGGATGCAACAGTGGCTGTCTTACTGACCTGGGAGCAAGCAATGGAATCAAAGCACAAGCTTGGTATCATCCATCACCACTTTGGGATCCAGCAACTTCTCTCCTCACCTGGGACCAACCAGTGTCTGTCTCAATTCTTCTAAGTTCCCTTTCCCAGGCATTTAGGTGGGTGATAATGACATTGTCCCAGTCAAAAGAAGAAAAATCACCTCTAAGAAAAAGGCCTCTGGAAGTAGCTGGTGATGATGCTGCCCCAAAGTGGAACCAAATCTGTTAAAGTTTGCTCAGAATTTGCTCTGTCACAATACTAAACATTTAGTTAATTCGCCAACACAATCAGAGTACACTGAAATGGAACCAGATTCCATCATCAGGCTGAATTACGAAATATTTATTGATTTGAGGGGCTTAATGTTCACGTTTTAAACAACATTAACTGTGTAGTGTGTCTTTTATTCACACTTATAGACAGTGGTGTAGCTGGGACAGCAATTCATTCTAATAAAACCACTGCTACAATAAGTCTGAGTAGACAGTGTAAGCACATTTTCATTCATAATAACATTTCATGACATAATGATAAGTATAGCTCTCTCTCTAGCATTGCCTAGTGTCATTCACAGAATATGAATACAGTACAAGAGTAGGCTTGTTTTATATGTCCATTTTATCAATTGTTTTTTGGACCCCAGGAATACCTGCGGTCTGAATTCAACCATTGCAGTTCCGTTGTAAATGCTTCAAATTATATATTCAAACAATGAATATTAAGCTAGGCCTTAATAAACTTGCCCAACCCCTTTTTCCATTCATCTAGAGCTAACGTTAGCCAAGAAGGTCGCTTATATATAGGCTATAAGAGATATTTGGGCCTATACGGAGTTGAACAAGTTCAAACTGTAATTCATCCATTTACCAGTAGGCCAGGCACCGTGCAAATGCAGGTCAGTGGGACAAACCTCCCCGGAACTGCAGGCACAAGTTAAGTAATCCCTCTTGAGATTAATACACTGTTGAATATGACAAGTTAACACGATAATAGTGTTCAGTGTACATTTCAGAAGTTACATCGGTTTAAATTCTTCCTTATAAATGTAAATAATTTGTGTTGTTATGACTGGGGGTGGCGACTGGTGGTGGTTAACACTAATGCTTTGCTTTCATTGGTCAAAAATATAACGGGCATTGTTGTTGTCCAATCAAACTCTGTTGCGGTGGAAGCTTTTGGGCCCAGTCTGCGTGAGTTATGCAAATCCTGAACTGAAGTCCCCTCCTCAGTGAGCACACTACGGTGAGAATATTTAGCTTGATTGACATTTCATCCGCTGGGAAATGTTAAGCTAGCAACGTTAGCAAGGTTTTGATAGACAGCACTGTCTAAAATAGTTGATCCGCTGTAAGTGATTGAAGAACAACTGTGTACGCTATGTTTCTGTCAGGAAGTTGACGTTAACTGTTAGCTGAAACTGATAGCTAACAGCTAGTAGCTAGCTAACCAACGTTTTCGCCGGTACGGGCGGACCTCTTTGTCTGACAGGAGAAGGCGTGCTCTTTTGTTAGGCTTTTCTCTTTGTTCACTCGGGAAAGGGGAACTGTTGGGTCAGGATTTCACCATTATTCGCAATTCTCCAAGTATTTAGAAAATGCAAATCGCGAAAAAATACTTCACAGAAGGCCTGATCCAGTTTACGATCTTACTGAGTTTGATTGGAGTTCGTGTGGATGTCGACAGCTACTTGAATGGCTATTTTACGCCTCTGCTAGAGATTAACTTGGGACCCAGCTCAGCCTACATCCAGACACCATTTCACAGTTTGAGAGACACTCTAGATGGATACAGCGTGCACCCCAAATGTCCCGAGTTGGACTATTTTTTCGCCAGTCGCCGGCTGCTAGACGAGGTGCGGACTCTGGGCTCTCCGCGGTTCCCCACACAGTTGAACGCATGGCTGGTGCACCAAGTGTCTGCCACTGACAAGACTGACTCTGGACAGCCTTCAAACAGCAACAGCATTGACACCAGCTCGGGGTTGGAGAGCCCCGGGGACGATGCCAGCGATGACGGTGAACACCTGCCTGACAGTGGCCAAGAGGAGTGCCAAACAGCCCAGCATCTCGGTGGACAAGGGCCTTGTAGCTCTGGAGCCTGCGGGGTTCTTAAAGAGGCAAGTGTGGGCAGTAATCAACCTAAAGTTTAGCAGAGTTGATTGGTAGCTATACGTCAAGGAAAGTTGGTTGGCTAAGTTACAGTACGGGGTTAAATTAAGTCAGTGAACTGGAGTTAAAAGTTGTCAATTGGCTAACGTTAGTTAAAACACAGCTAACGTTGTAGCTAGCTAACGGTTAGCAAGCTAACGTTAATCCATAGTTATGCAATGATGGGTTTCCATTCCACAAGTACAAGGACAACATAATATAATAACTTATAACTTATCTCTGCAACTTTGGCGATGTGCATTCACATTCACTTTCACTTTGCAAAAGCCCAATCCTCTGTCACATGGCTTGTCCAGTTGGATTTTGGGACAAACGTTCATCTATGGCAATATGGGTACTTTAAACAAGACTTAACTGGTCCAGCTATGTAAGTAGCTGGCTAAAGTTAGCTAGATTGACTGGTTTGGTGCACAACTTAACAAGTATCCAGCTAACTGTCCAGTGCACCTGTCACCTTTCATTGTGGAACAACTCATGGTAAGCCCTCTCTGAAAAGTCAGGCCAACTCTTTACAGTAAGATTAAGTGTATTAGATTAATTTAATTGATAAAGCCATTGTATTGGATGGCCATTTCGTTATTAGACCACTATCTGCCAAGAGGTAGGGCTTGCGTTCCTTAATAGCTGCAGTGTACTCAGATTACTGTTGAATGTTATAATTGGAAGTGTGTGTAGTTTCTTACTGAAATGTGGCAGTGATTGTCATTATCTATCTATAGATTGTAATCATATTCAGGCCTCTATTTGAGCCCCCTCGTGATCCAGTTTTTCTGGTTCAGGGTAGAAACAGCTGCTTGGTGGATGTGATCCCCTGAGGCCAGTCGATGTAGCCGATTTTGTAATTGTATCCCCCGTCTTCAGGCTCAACCACCAGCTGTGGGCCTTGAGAGAGGTGGAGAAGTGAGGCTTAGACCCACACCCTGTTTGCTTACACAAAAGCGGTGGTCCATACTCGAGTACTGCCCCCTCCCAGGGCAAGTCTTGGTCACAAGGATCATGTTGACACATCTTTTATTATTTACCTTCTCTTTGTGTAAAATACTTGATAGTTAAGCTGCTTATAGGCCGAGATGTTGTGGTTTGTTTAGATATACTCTTTCAAATAAGAAGACTACAGCTGTGCCATTTTACAGTAAGCCAGTAGGCCTGTGTCTAGAGAGCCATTTCAGGGTGGGAAAGCCTCTTCAACAGAAGTGTACAAGCCCAAACAGAGTCTGAGTAGAACTTGATTGGGTTGGGTACACTTTGTCATATTTTTGCCTCTAGCATCAGCAAGTGAAACCCCTCCTATATAAAAGGGGTTTCAACCCCTTTATATTATTTAGGCATGGAAAATAATTTTCTGTCTGTGTAGAGATATAGGCCTAAAGAGCATTCTGTCTCTGGTAGACAGGTGGTAACCTACATTTACTGCTCCACTTGGTCTATCTGGAGGGTCTTACAATAGCTAGCAGGGTTAGGTCATCCCCTGTGGTTATTAGCCTAACTGGTGGGATATTAAGAGGCCCTAAGCCCCAGTTTTATACACGCATGTGTCTACACACACCTGCTCACACATTCCTAATGCATAGTCCTTTTGTTGTTGTTGGAGACACACTACTTGAGATCATGTAACCGTACTGAATGGCCATGAGCACAGTTGACAGGAGGATGATGACAGTTGTGGTTAACTGTAGTCCAGAGTCAGTTAAGCTGGGTTCAGTCCCTTCAGGAGTTACGACCCTTGCTCATTACAACAAATATTTTCCTCTGCCAGAACAGAACAATAATCATTGTTTAAGATATCCAATTAGCAGTAATGGTTGGATTGGGGTCACCGAGCCAGAAATGTAACATTCTTTAAGATCTTTGTATGCCAGCTAATAAATAGGCTGCCCCCTCCTCTTCTATGCTCATCCCTGTTTTCTTTATCCTCCTGTTTTCCACTTCTGTCTTTCCCTTTCTCTCCGTCTGTCTTTCTTTTCCCCACCAGGAGGATGATGCTCATGTTAAAGAAGAGGAACCTGCCTCACTCAGTCAGCTGGCACACAGTTCCACACTGGAGCAAGAGGTACGGTCCTGGCTGATTATGATACTTGCTGTATACAGTAGAAAGTGTTGCACAGTGCATCAATACTGAAAAATGTGTCTTATTACCTGATTTTAGAAATGTTGCTATGCTAGAATTTTTCTTGAACTGGTTCTCTATTTTGTAGTGTTTCACATCTAATTTGCTATAGTTTCAGTTCCTCCTCTTCAAAGGCCCCAATCAATGGCTTTTTGATGGAAAACAAAATAAAACAAAATTTAATATGATTATTGCATTTTAGCAGCTTTACATGTTTTCATGTTAAATTGATGTTTCTGTGTGAATGTTTTATTTTCACCATGGTATTGTTTTAGGATTGAAACTGTGACACTTGAACTAGAATTGGCACTGGAGTCAAAACTTGGGCATCAAGCTAACACAAAGTATTACTGTGTAAATGCTGTATTCCTATGAATTCTATTTCAGGGTCTGCTCAATGGCAACGCTGCCCCTTCTGATCCAGCGCGGCACCATCCTCCTACCATCGACATTGACCAGCATTGGAGCCATTTCCTCTCTCTGCCTGTCACTGACCTAGATGTAAGTTGTCCCCCTATGATGATGAACTTAAGATAAGATAAGATGCACTTTATTGATCCCCTAGGGGAAATTCAGGTGTCTTCTTCTTTACATTAGGGTAAATATCTGTTTGATTTCATAATTCCTGTAATCGGTACTTTTTTTTTTTTTTTTTTAAGATGTGTATGAATACAATGGTACAAGTGTACCAGACTTTCTTCTACCACTGAATAGGTGCGGTGGGACAACCTGCTTTAAGGAGTTAACCCACCTAAAAGAATTTCATCAGTATGAGTTTTACTGTCACATGATGGTCTAAATGCTGTTTGACAGGCTTTTCCACATTGCCAAGAATACAGTTCTGGAGGAACTACTAAAGTGTACATATCTCATGTTTAGGACTTGGACACCTTGGTTACTGAGCGTCTTTTAGACATCGACTCGGACATCACCAGTGCCATCAGCCAGGATGTCAGTCTGCGTGACGCCATGGTAACCAGGGCTGGAGCCTATGGTGTGACGCCGGAGAGAGCAGAGGCCAGACCAGTCGTCCAGCAACAAGCACCCCTCTTCCGACTGGAATCCATAAACTCCTCCCACTCAGACTCATCACCAGGGATGACCCTGGGTTCGGCTGCACTCCCCTTTGCTTCAGTATGTAATGTAACCAGGAACGTGTCATCACATGGCACACTGGGTGGTTGTCTGGACGAGGCAGTGTTTGACCAGATAAATCTGCTGGGTTTGGAAGGCCTGGACACCATTGATACTCAGCTGCTGGGTGGTCTGGGGAGCATAGAACCACGAGTCCTGGAGGACCCGGACTCAGACTCCGGTCTCTCCTTGGAGAGCAGCTCTGGAGGTCCAGCCTCCCCAGGTTGGTTAAAATCTCTACAGTAATTCCTAGATGAAAAGTCTTTGCGTCCCAACCCTGTTTTGTGGAGGCACAAGCTTGTTGGCATTCATACTTAATGTCTCCTATGTGTTAATTCTTCACTCATCCAGGCACATCCGAGGTGTCGTCGTCATCCAGCTCATACTGTGAGGACGAGTGTGGGGCTACAGGCTACAGCAGTGAGGTGGACTCCATCCCCTCCAAAGGCATCCCTGACTACACCACAACATGGTCACCTGTGGATCTGAGTGAGAGCGTGTGGCATGACCACAGCTACTCCTCTCCTGCTTTCTTCCACCAGCCATCAGTAGCAACGCTCCCCCACAAAGGCATCAAAGAGGAGCCTCTCAGCGATGAAGAGGAGGAGAGGGCGGAAGACAGGGAGCTAAGTCGTGATGAGATGCGAGCCCGCGCCATGTACATCCCGTTCTCTGCCCTGCAGATTGTCAACATGCCCGTGGAAGAGTTTCTGGAGGTCCTCGAGGGCCATGGCTTCTCACCCGAACAGGTGACGCTTCTGAGGGACATCCGTAGGCGGGGGAAGAACAAGCTGGCAGCGCAAAACTGCCGCAAGCGCAAACTAGATGCCATCACAGGGCTTCAGGAGGAGGTGGCAAGGCTGCATGCTCAGAGAGACAGGCTGCTCAGGGAGAAACAGCTGACAGCCAAGACAATGGGCGCTGTGGGCCAGCAGATTGAGCAGCTCACCAGGGACGTCCTAGCCAGGCTGAGGGATGATTCAGGACAACCCCTGAGCCCTGAAAGATTCACCCTGCAGTGCGGGGCTAACGGGAGGGTTGCAGTTCAGCCTGTAAGAAGGCCCGCTGTCTCCACAACAGCTGGAAGTAAAACAGACAAGAGGAAGAAGGACAAAAAGCAATGACGCAGCATTGCGAGCTGGGACTTGAGGCTTTAGGTTTTTGCATATTTCTGAACTCTCTTGCCTGACTTTGGGATGTCCTTTTCTCTGAGTGTGGATTCACCTCTGTTGGGAGCCTAAAATGGCAAAAGCTGCAACAATGAAAAGAAACTCAAAACATCTGTAAATAAAAATTCTCATGGGAAAAATGTAGCTTACACACTGGACAATATTTTGCTTATTATAGACACAGGCAATCCGGGTAGTTGCGAGGTACAGCTAACTCGCTAGCGATGCTACCAGTCTCTCTTTGTGCCTGTTAGTATTATAAAGTCACCGATTCTTACCATTTTTACAGACTGATGAAAGCATAGACAACCAGATATAAAAGTCAACATGGCCAGCATTGTGACAGTCTAACAGAGTTATGTGGATTGGATGGGAATCTATGAAGGGGAAGAGTGTGTCCGTTTTATTCCCCACTTAGCCTTGCCTCTTTGTATATCTATACAATATAAGCAAGAGGTTGTAGATTGTATCCATTAAGAGGTTTCTGAAAGGTTAATATGCTGTTCTCTCATCTAGAGACTGCCAAGGGCAGTATCAGTTTTTTTGTTCATAATGGTAACTTTATTTTGTAATGTGGTAAAAGAAGTGAGACAGCATTATTGATCTAAAAGTTACAGATTTGTGTCAGAAGTTGTATGAGGGCATGTACTGTTTATTAGACATTTCAACTTAAAAGCTAAAATACTGGAAAACATTTCACTTATATCATATGTCATGGTGACATACTGTATACCAATGACTAAAATGAAAAGGCCTTAATTTAAATTTGATAAGTGTTTTGTGTATCCATGATACACAGCTGTACATTGCCATATCAAATTGTTTTTAAGAGGCTAGGTTTGTATGATTTAAATTCGGAATAATTGATTTCAAGCACAATTTTGCTTAGCCCTTTAATTTAAAGTACTTAGTTTTTGGTCAGATTATATTCTACCTCGCACCTTATTTTATGTTATGGATTTGGGCAAAATTAAAAACAAAACAAAAAACCTTTTTTAAGGGAACTTAAGGGCACTCTGTCACTAGAAATCCTTCATTGTTGAAATGGCCCTAAAATGGACCTAAACCACCTGATTTCCAAAATAATACAATCACCAACTGGTAAAAGGATCGAATGTTGTTTGGATGTTGTTTTTATATACTTCAGATTACCTGAAAAAGAAGTTGAACAAAGTATTTAGTAAACGTTGACATCTTATTCATGGGTACACCCTTATGCAGTTAATACAAAGTGTGTGTGTATGTGTGTGTGTGAGAGAGAGAGAGAGAGAGAGACGGAGTGAGTGAGTAATTGGAGAAAGGTGCACTAAATATACTAATAGTTTTAGTGTGACTCATGAGGTATTGTTTTTTCTTTGTTCCTCAAATTCTTATTTAATTTTTGGTTTGACCAAGACTTTATGTTTTTGTATACATTTCGGATTTTTTTGTTTTTGTTTGTTTTTTGAGGTGGGAACGAGTGTTTTTGATTGCATGGTGATTGTTGAATGTCGGTATGAGGTCGCTTAGAAAACCTAAAATGATGTTCTTGCAGACATTGTTCTTTCTGATTTAAAAAAATAAAGAAAAACAAACAAACATTGTCTCTTCGTTGTGCCACTGTTTTCGGACAGTAGCTACTTGTCTGTATTAATGTGTATCAGTATTGATGACAGCTGATACAATGTGATGATATAATATAAGACCGTTTTCATGGCAGAATAAACTTTACGACTGTCACAGCAAAAAAAAGATGAAAAGGAATACAAACACTAGCTCTGTCAGACTATAAACCTGCATAACTAAATCATTTTCTCATTAGAAACCTTAAAAGGCTACAATTACCTGTGTTTGAATTTGATTATAGAACATTCACTAACACAGTTTACGTTATTTAAAGGATCTGTACCCTATATAAGATGTGCAAGGAAGCACAACAGTATTATAGAAAACCAGGATAGTCGTATGAGAGAGAAAGCGAAGCGCGTTTGCCTTACCGGCACCCGTAGAAACACTAGAGGAAATTTTTGGCGCCTGCTGCAGCACCGCAGATGACAAGAGGTTAGGAGGCTGACCGCGTGGTAGGAAGCATCACTGCGGCATATTCCATTGTTTTTTATCAAGATAATAAGGTATGTATGCAGAAATAGCTTGTAATTTTAAACGTTGCTGCTTCACAATGCACTTACGCGACTTAATCACCGAACCCAGGCTCGTTAACGTTGTCCTACAAGCTAGAACCTGAAGCAGACCACAGTTTCTGCAGAGTTCACTAACGTTATACCGTTACAATGATTGAAAGCCTGCTAAAATATGAGTGCAATATAACCGTCGTCTAATTAATTCGCATGTGTATTGTATATTTTTTGGCTCCATTAACGTTAGCTAACCGTTGAATATTGTGTTCCAGCATTTAGTCTTGTTCCCATCTAACGCTAAGTGTTCATTGTTGGCACAATGTTTGTATGGGGCCCAGCTAACGTTGCGATGTGAGCGTTTCGGCATTAGCCAACCTACTAACTTGTACTTCGGGTAACGTTAGCTTGCCTACAATTGGGTTTAAACTTTTAAGATGGGTTTGAGTTTGTTATTCACATCGCTCATAAGTAAAACACGAAGCAGTAATTGAAGTAAAGCAAAGGATTGTTTCTCCCACCCAGGCCGAAATAAGCTAGCTAAAGTTAGCATGCTGGCTAACCTAACTTACCCGAAGTTACATTCGGCTAGGGTAAGTACTCTATTTGCACAACACTTACAATATCATCAAGGTTATTGATATGCACCTATGGCGTTGATCAGCGTAAATAAGTTAACGTTAAACATTAACGTCACTTAACACAATAAGCTACTAACGTTAGCCAGTGTTAGCTGCCATGTGAAAAGGACCTTAAGGCCATTCAATTGGTGATAAAAGGCAGCAAGAAGAGGTCGGTAGGACATGTGTGTTCGGAACCGCATACTAACGTACTGCCTACTACATACTCAATGAGTAGCCTATGTACTGCATACTGCCTACTAAATGATTGAAATTAAGTATGCCATTACCAGCAGACTGTTCACACTGAAGTATACAGCCAAGTATACCAGAATGCATTTCGCACCAGTCGGCAGCGATAGCGGGGATTTTAAAGCAGGCTAAAAGCTGTTTTGGCTCTTAATATGTCACTGTTAATGTCACTTTATTAAGTTTTAATATTTTTTCAGTAAGTAACCATGTAGATTCCCAATATGTTGTCAGTTTATCCAAATAACGCCTGTTTGTAAATCTGCTGCAACGTTTTCGGAGATTTGGGACCAGGACCGTCTGCCTCGCAGTCCGCCATTCCGCAGTCTGAAGAGACGCAATGCATTTTGGGGCAGTTGAGTATGTCCAGTAAGCCCACGCCATACTCAGAAATTCTCGCTAATCTAGTATACATCCGTATGTCGAAACTGGCCCGGGTGGGCGGAGTCAGCACTTGATAATAAAACGGGCTACGCCGCGGCGTGCATAACAAGTGCAGATATGTATATGCAAATTACAGCAAATGGACAGCGCTTAGAAATGCGGCGCCAAAGCTCATTTATCTACTAAAGCAAGGAATCTCTGTCTGTCTGTGAGTCTGAGTGAGTGTGTATGTCCTTCGCATATCTTGAGAACCGTTCGTCCGATCTACTTCACACTGTGGCGTGTGTTTTGCTGGGGACCAAGGACGTGCAGTGTCGGATTTTGTGCAATTTGGACACGAGACACGTAAGGCTGGGTATTGGCAAGGACCTCACGATACGTATCACGATACATTGCGATATGATACATATTGCGATACATTGCAATACTCTATATAATTTACTGAAAATTTAAAAATAGAGCTGAAAAGGCCTGGAATTAAGTCATTTTTAGGGCAAGGCCACTTTGGCCTTTGATAAATACAAATTTATTGGGACATCACGGCCAAAATGTAGGGCACCAAGGCCAAAACCAATGGTTATTAAAATCCTTTTTTCCGTCCTTTTTCCTCAACAAAATAAATATCCTAATAGAAAAATTAAGTGCTGCAGTGTGATACAGCACATAATAAGATGGCTCAGACTGCAAAGTTAGTTACATGTCCAGTAACACACGATAACGTAAGTGTAACCCAGGTTATTTTCTGTAGCTACAAATTACAGATGTTCCCTAAACGCCTCATGCAAGCTACCGCTACTGATAGCGTTTTTGCTGCTCTCAACCCAGTTAATTTTGCTATATTCTTCATTACAGCGGCTAATTACCCGCTGTACATTTAAACTTACTAGGGCTGGGTTTAAAAAATCGATTTTCCGATTCAAATCGATCTTCATTTGAATGATCCGATATCGATTCATAAAATCCCGAGATCGATCTTTTAATATATGCCCAATATATGCCTGTAGAGTCTGTAGAGTTGCACAACTTGCTAGCGCTGGCTACCGGCTATTTAGCCATCTACTCACATCTGTCTGGCCGGCTGCTTTTATAACTGAATGTCACTAAATGTTCACACTACCAGAATTTGGTGGGGACAACAGAATTTTTGAATGAGAGTGACTGCGCATGTCTGTTAGCCTACATACTGGAGCAGACTGAAGTAAAATAACTAGACTCAGACTGTCTGTACGGGTAACAGGAGTCACTCCACTCCTCCGATCTCACGATGGCTGGAAATAATGTCTGTAACCACAGTAACGTTTACTTCAGACCAATATGGCGGCTACCATCGCCTGTATTTTCAGTTTATTTGACACCAGTAACACCAGTAACCAGAGGCGTCAGTTTATCCATAAGATCTTAATAAACCGCCATTGACAGCGGCGTCATATTCTCTTTTTCCATCGCAGGAACTTCATACTTTTAACGGCAACATTTGGGCTGAAGGCCGCAGAACTGGAACAACCGCAATGTTGAGGAAACAGACTGGATCGAAAAATTGAGAATATCTCACAACACTTACCTCCGTCTCTTTCAAATTAAGGATGATAATGTTACGTAACATAACGAGTGTTGAGCCTTAACGTCACGTAACAACGAGCTGTCCAGTCCCGTTCTGGTTCACACTACTCGGACTAACCGAATCCGCTCTCAAATTCAGTATCAGTACCTGAATTTTTCAGGTAGTGAGTTTGGTTATAGAATGCGGTTGTCACTCTCCTTAATAACTGAACTGTGCGTGAAATTGCAAGGGGAGTTGTGCGTTTTTTTAGATGTTTCAAAATAATAGCGATCTCTGCCGAGCTTCTGCGCAACGCGCAGCGAACGGTTGCCATGGTAACGACGGACTCAACTGAAGTGTTACAGCTGAAACTACTGTATAACGCTAAATACAAGGCCTTAGCTGAGGAGATCATTTTAGGGGCTTCATTACCATGACCATGTAAAATCATTATTTAAACTGATTTATGTTTCCATCATTATTGGATCTCAGTTCTGTGAGTGCAGTAGTACTCAGGAGAGAGATCCAGTCTTGCTCTGAGAAGACTATAATATGCACTTTGGTATTATATTTATTACTATTTGTAATAATATTTTTGTTTTAGACTACTTATTTCTTCTGCACTGACTGAAGAAAGTACATTAAACATTCACAATTAAAAAACATAATCAGTTTATTTTTCAATTGAGCATTGATCCTGTAATAAAAATGTTTGTTATTTTAAGTCATGTTTTCATAAACATATTTAAGGTTTGTTTATTAATTCGGTAAAAATGCATCACCGGAAAAATGTATCTTGCCATCGCAAACATCCCTTAGCCGGCTACTTTTCCCATCTGGCTGGCTACTCAAAAATTTGGGGAACCCCCTGCTTGCACTATATTGTGTTGACTGCTGTAGTGTGTTGGTCATGTTAAATAAAAAGTACATTAATGTAACTGCTTTGGGGTCAATTCTTAATGTAAACATTGATATTTTTAATAATGCACCAGGTTAGAGGGTTCCTTGTACAATTTACAGCATTAGTTCTCTGAGAATCTCTTTCATATCCAAGCAAAATTGATATTGTAACTGAAATATCCCTAACCGAATCGATATTGAATCGAATCGAATCGAATCGGGACCTTGTGAATCGGAATCGAATCGATTCAGGAAATCATTGGCGATACCCAGCCCTAAAACTTACACTAGTTCTGCTTAAGCACTCATAGCTCTCTCCTTCTTTTAGCGACTTTCTCGCTAATCTCACAGTTGTTTACACGCTTTTCAGATCTGCTAGTTACTTAGCTTAGCAGTTAGCGATGGCTTCTCTCTCTCCCTCTCAGTTTAATTAATAATTAGCTGTTAATGTTTACGTTAATGTTACATATATTTGCGGGAGTGGGAGAAATCTCGCGCAACTGTTGATGTCCAGCGTGATGACGGAGACTCTGGGAAACGTGAGTTTGTTTATTTGCTGCATCAGGGCCTTAAACTTTCTTTTAAGGCCCTGACACACCAAACCGACGTCAAAGAACCAGCGGCGACGAAGGCCGACTGTTGCGTTGCCACACGTGGCCTGCGTCTGGTCCAAAAAGTTGCACTTGAACACACCGCAAAGACTACACCCGACGGCCAACTAGTACGTACGTTCTGCGCCTGCGTGAGGGGAAATCTGTATTCGTCATTCAAAAAGGGAAACCGGAAGACCTAGGACTGCAGATATACAAACCATAAACAAAGCAGCGTTTGCTTAACATTTTCACACCACTCTCGCTCATCACACACGGTTTCGCTACTTCTAATCGAGAATATGTCTGATAAGAAGTTGCAAATGGCACTGGCGTTGTCAGCCCTTGGTCTTTTGGTTGTGGCTTGTGACTTCGTCGTTTGTTTTTGCTTTCGTCACTTCCGCTTCTCTTCTGGTGTCAATCAGAGTGATCTCTCTCACCGACGGGCTCCGACGCCGATTCAACATGCTCAATTGGCCGAAAAGCCACCGACAGGGTCCGACTAGTGCCGACGGTGCGGGACACACCGCAAAAACTAGGGACACCGACGCTTACCGACGGCCCGACATTGGCTGGCGGCCGACCGTCAGCCTGGTGTGTCAGGGCTTTTAAGGGCACAACCTGGGCACAACGGCCAGTTGAAAACAGGGCATGCCAAACTGGCCGTGTGGATAGTTAATTTTAGAAGGGGCATTACGGCCACACTCTGGGGCATCCACGGCACTGGCCGTTTGGCCGTGGTATAATTCCTGCCCTGCGTACATCACATTATATTGATAACTCAGCGGACAAAGTGAGTCAAAACCATTTAATTCAAAGGGGTTTGAGGGAAATTTAAGGACATTTTAAATCCGTTTAAAACATGAATAATTTTTTTTTAATGTATCGATACAAGGGGCTGGAAAATCGATACAGTATCGTGGAAAAAAATATTGCAATACTCAGCTGTATCGATTTTTTTGCACAGCCCTAGCGACACGTTCATTATTAACAAATGTTGAATAAACAAGCGAACAGCGCTCTGTGCAGCAGCGGGGCGAACGGGCACTGCACTAGTTGAGTCAATGGAACGCCGGACTAAAAGGAAAGCGCCACTTTCTTGTATTTCACGTCATTTTGCGTTTTTTCTTAAAAATTAACCGGTTAGTTACCGGTTAATGGGTGTCGGCCTATCGAAAGCAAAATTAACCGAAACTGACATCCCTAATCCGGGCATTTCTCGCGTACACAAAATTCACATGCTATGCAGTTGGAACGCACTACATACTCAATTTCACGTCATACTTAAGGCTCCTTTATGCTCCCTTTACGTACGAAAATAAATACGTCCATTTCAAACGATGTAACCGTCACTGCCCACATACTTCCATGCGTCCTTTACGTTGGCATCATGTTAAGCAGTACATTCACTAGAGGGCAGAAGAGAGTCAAAAGTGTGTGTGGTACTGCTCCGTTTCGTCTGTATCCGTAAGCTTTCAGAAAACGTGCACAAATATGGACGACATGAACGCAGAGTACGGGCAGAAGGCTCCGTCCGTATACGTATTTAATGTTGAGCATAATTGAGCCTTTAGTATGAATAGTACGTTAGTATGCGGTTCCGAACACAATAATACACTCACCTTAGCTAGGGTTAGGTATGGTGTCACCAAACTAAGTGCTCGGGCCTCTCATCTGAAACATGTACCCTTTATGGCATAGGCTACTGATTTCATTCCATTGCAACATGAAAAACTAAATCTGGATAAGAGCATCAGTTGACGCCCTCAGACCTTTTTTCTCTTGTTTTTATAGCAGAACATGGGCAAGAAGCAGAACCCGAAGAGCAAGAAGGACTTACAGGATGAACCTGAAGAATTTGTTGTGGAAAAAGTATTGGACCAACGTCTTGTCAATGGGAAAGTAGAGTTCTTCCTGAAGTGGAAAGGATTTACAGAGTGAGTTCACTGTGCCTGGGAAACCTGCCCTCCGCTGAGCTGGAAGTGCTTCCCTGGTATGGGGTCGTGCAATGCTTTCGTCCATGGTCATTATGGCTGCATGAAGAAATTGCAATTCTACACACAAAGCCAGTTTTAAAATGTAATCTGTTTGCTGCTTTGTTGATAATGGAATTTGGTGTTGGGCAGTGTTCAACTGTAGACATGCAAACACTGATCCTCTGATTCTCACCCAGTGCTGACAATACGTGGGAGCCAGAAGAGAACCTGGATTGCCCAGAGCTTATTTCAGCATTTCTGGAAGCACAGAAGAATGTGAAGGAGAAGCCTGCACCTGTCAAGAGGAAGTCCTCAACAGATGAGCCAGAGACAGAAGCCAAGAAGAAGGATGTGGTGAGTTCACTTAGGCCTACTTTTGTTTCATAGGCCTCTTCAACCTTTATCGCTTTTCCAGCAAGGTGACCCCAATTTAGTCCTTTACATTGATTTAGCTTGAAATTGCTCCCACAGCCAGAAAAATGTGAATGGTAAAACATCACCTTTCCTTATTGCTCAGCCCACACAAAAATATAAATCACAATTACAGCACAATTGTTCATATATCATGATATAAATATCCAAATAAGAGCTGTTATCAAACTGCAGCACCTACTGAACTGATCCTGGAATGGGCCCAGGAGTGAATTACCCCCATATCTGCAGAAAGGTCTACAGGAAACACTGATCCAATTTGTTGTGTAAGCTCCTTTTGATAAATGTCTTTCGCTGTCACTGTTTTTAAGAGTGAGAAGCCCCGTGGCTTTGCCAGAAACCTAGAACCAGAGAGGATCATCGGGGCAACAGACAGCAGTGGCGAGTTAATGTTCTTGATGAAATGGTGAGTCACGAATAAGAAAGTAACCCCGTTTATCTGCACACAGCTCACACCTGGGCACTTTTGCATGTTTCACACTCGAGACCTTTTATGTAACTATAATTAAATCTGTTGTTGCCACTTGTGATGAAACCATAGCTACATTGTAGGCCTCTGGGATAAATAATAAATGTGCGTTGCTGCTGTGATAACTGAATTTCCCTCCAGGTTAAATAAAGTACCTATCTTATTACATGGGGTGATGAATAACTTTGCAGGCAGATTTGTAATAGAAATGGGTCTACAGTTAACAGTTATTTTTCTCCCTCTTTGCCCTGTGCTACAGGAAAGACTCAGATGAAGCGGATTTAGTCCCAGCCCGCGAGGCCAACACCCGCTGCCCCCAGGTGGTCATTTCCTTTTATGAGGAGAGACTGACATGGCACTCGTGTCCAGAGGATGAAGCTCAGTAGTACCACCTTTAGGTCCCTGCAGTCCTTTGCCTCCCCCCCCCCTCCCCCGTCTTACACCCTTTTCCTCAGGACTGACATTAACACTTATGGCCTGCCTTCTCGTTTTAGCTTTCTTAGTTATTTACAGGATGTTTAAATGTTGTCAGTGTATGGAAGTCAAGAGGACAGCTACATCATTGTACATAATTAGCACAATTGGTTGTGAATGGGGCAGGTTATGATGTTCAGATGGGGATAATGACAGAATGTCTTCTGTTCATATAGTAAGTTTGATTTGAAGGCATTTCACAGTTTGGAAAATATATTCCATGAATTGATTCAAGCTTTATTTTTCCCATATTCATACCTGGTGTAATTTTGTAAGTTGTGAATAGCTACTCATCTGTTTAGCCGTCCTCCAGCTGTATTATGAACATAAACGTATGTAAGAGGCTGGTATGATGTTTATTCGCTTTTTTTTTTTTTTACACTAATGCAGATATTGCCTACTTCAGTATAGACCTTAAAGTGCATTTTGTATTCTCCCTTTGTAAATATTGTTTCAAGTTGTCCAATAAAGGTTTTATGCTACCACCTTTCACTGCTCAGTTTTTATTGCTGTGAGGAAATGCCTGCCGCTCATAAATTTCCGTCTAGTTTCTCCAAATTGAAAGCTTAGATTAATTGTTGAAAGCTGAAAATGTAGACCTACCAGAGCTTTCATTTTGAATGTCCTTTGAGAGCATGTGGAGCCTTTTCCCCCCCAACACTGATCAGCCTTGCTGCTCCTGTCCTTTGTAGGCTACTCTTAATGATGTGACATGCTTGGCTACTTATCAGTACACAAATGGGTTTTAATGCTTAACTGTTTAGAGGAAATCAATGATTTATCTGTCTGGTTGTTTTGTCAAGAAAAAATGTGTTTAGGAAAGGAGTTTCAAGTAGGTTAACTGACGATGTTGATTTCAACGTGGATTTTGTCTGTATCACTGTTCCATGTATAGCCAGATCAAGGGGCTGAAGACCTACTGTTGCTCCAATCAGAATCAGCAGAGGATGTCGCACATCGCTTCTGATCATCTGGGCCCTCTAAACGTTGGGAAAGATGATGTTTCAGATGGCATTCCAGTATCAACTGGGAGTGTTGGTATATTGCTAATATTCTCACCCACTAACCCCCAGCTAAAACCATAAGAACTTTGTGGGAGGGACTTTATATTGCTGTTTTTAATTTTTAACATAGCCAGCTATACCAGGGACATTGTCACTACCATCAAAACTTTCTAAAACTCCCCACTCAGTGCAACTTGGTTTATGACAATTCATTCTTTAGCATAGCAGACAGTGTTTTGGACTGACAGGGTACAATAGATTTTGACATAACCAAGCATGTGGATGGCATGGGGAAGAGATATAATCTATAAAGATTGTCACCCTACTGGATGACAGAATGTCTTTATTCACATCACAAGATTCCAGGGTAGAATGTTTTCAAGGTATACGTTTCTCTGTGTGTGTGTCCCTTATGTATAAGTTACAGCTCAGGTTTATTCTTGTTGGTTCCATGCTGTTCCATGTGCACACAGCCAAACTGAAACCCTTCCTTTGGGCAAGCACGCGCAATGAAGGAAATGATAATAAATAAGCATTAAATGAGCAATGAGATGTCACTCTCTGTTAGTGAATTTATTATCACATTAAAGCAGTGATGTTACCCACATCTAGACAATTTAACGACTGTCCTCTGATGTCTCCAGCTATGACCCCGCCTGTGTAGCCGTATTCTGTGCTGCGACCCTCTAATGTCGTTAAAGCTCAGTACCTGACCTCTAACAAACGGCAGAGATCAGCAGTGATGTTACTTGAGCAAGACCCAAGGCATGGTCACAGCAAGGAGAAGTAATCAAAGTCTGTCTGTTGTGAAAAACTTGAACGACTTCCGTCTCCATGCTGCTGGATCATGGAGGGCCACGTCGCCAGCTGGCATGGCCACCTCCGCAGCCGTGAGGAGAATAGTCTCATGACTGGCATTAGGGTATGGGAGATGGACTTTGGACTTCTGCGCAATTACTGTAGAGGACGTTTCTATGGCAACTCATCAGAGTTTGCCGTTTCCATGGAAAAATCCCTCATGACATGTCCCTAAGCAGCCAAAACGACTAGGACTTCTTCCAAACTGACAGCTTGCAATCAAATTTTTCCAAAATAGTAAAAAAAAAATAATAATCATGCATGCATGGTCCTGTGAGTGGCTCTGTATAAGGTCCCTTTTCTATTGTTATCTCAATGTGGTTTTGTACCTAAAATATGGATAAAGAAAATTAATCAAAGCTATTAATTTCTTTTGGCAGCTAATACCTATAATATATGAATTCCACTAGAAATCAACCATGAGCCACCATTTGTGATTAGACCCTAAAGGTTTACTGGGAAAACTGACATTTTACTAAAAAGGTGTCTCTCTTGTCCATATAACCTAGACCACAATGTAAAGGTCCTGATAATGGGGATAGACTAGCCATCAACATGTAGGCACATGATTTGAACCATAGCTTATTAAGGTGTGAAAGATTTTAAGGAGCACAAAAAGCTAATGAGATCTGAACCTTGTGTGTTTTGAAGTAATCTTTCCTTTTTGCTTGGGGTTATGGTGATATGGTAATGGAGGACTAGTGATACGGTGCACAGGAAGGAAATCCCTCTCTCTTACTTACAAGTGTAACAGAGCTAGTTTCCACTTTCCCCAATGGCCAACCAATTAACGGAGGGGAGGTCATGTCACGGTCAAAGTATGCAGCCGAAATTCTGAGATGGCGCAAACTGAAATGGAAGGGGCATGGAGAGGAAAAGCTGCATGGAACCCTCTTTTATATTAGCTGGAACAAATCAGAAAGAAGAATTGGGGGGAAAAGAGAGCAGACTTCAATATAATGCATCGCAAAACAGCCATTCACACATTTCATAGAAGGATATCTTGCAAAACCAAAATATCTTGATTGAATCAAGACTCAAATCAATGCCACACAGTGATCAATTGTATGCTAATTTGCTGAGACCATCACAACAGTTTACAGTTCACAAACATGCATGGTATCTGTAAAAAGGAAACGGGGTCAAACCATGACTACGACTACATACTATACATATAACTATGACTAAGTAGTATCAAATAAATGTATATTATATGATAATAGGGGAAAAAAACATAAATTAATAAAAAAATGAAAATATATATATATATTTTTTTTATGGCAAACAATATTGGTGGTTGTTTGCCATATGATGATCACTGACTGGAGATCAAAGTTTACAGCCTGGTATAGAAATTCAAAACAACTACTAAAACAAATGTAGAACAACTTTGTTTTTGTTTGAGTATGAGTGAAGAAATGGGGTTTGTGTGTGTGTGTGTGCATGTATGTGTGTGTGTACATCTCTGCCAGCATGTGTGTGATTCATCTGTGGCCTTGTCAGTATGGCACATGATGGGTATCTAATAGTCCAGATCAGAGAGCAGTTTTCTCACTTAAAGGCAATAATCAGCCAATCTAGAGGCCACAAATCAAAGTTAGGATGAAAATGAATATCAAAAGTGAATATCAGCTATTGGAAAACTTTCTATCCCCTGACTTTACCCATGACAAAAGGCCTTTGTATGCAAATAAGCAGACCTTAGCCCTCATGTAGTAGTTGTACCTGAGGGGAGGCTACTAAGATGGCAGTGGAGTATTTAAGAGATACCACTCATGGCTAGACCTCACTCAGTTTGAGTATCTTGACTCCTTGATTGGCCGGGATTGGAATAGACCTTGGTAAGAACCATTTGATTTGACGTATTATCACCTCATGCATTTCCTACCCATTACAATATGTATGTGCATGTGTGTTTAGGTCATGTTCTTTTCCATTGTGTCCAGTCGTTTTGATCCAAGTAGTGTGCAGATTCCTTGCCTTTTCTTATGAAGAGCTACTACATGTAGGCCAGAATTTATCAGGGATTATGCTTCATCGGGACAGTATTGTAACATCTGAGCATCAGGTAGAACAGGTTTATCCTGTGATGATGATACTGGGTGTCACTGGTTTAAATGTGTCATACTGCAGCAGTGATTATGTAAGACATAGAATGTACTTTAACAAGTGATAGGTCCAGACGTGTCATGCCCATTCAAGCTGGGGGGACACGTGCCCCCCCAGCTTGAATTTTATTTTATTACTATTATTTTTTATAATATGCAGTTATGATCATTTTATATTATGAGTCAAACGTATTCTTCTAATTATGTCATAGATCATACCTCAAAAAGTCACACACCCCCTTTCCCTATGGTATTGGTTTCTTCCAAAAGTTGCAGGATGAAATCGGTTCGCATCAGCAGGTACGCGCGCACACAGCACTCTGTTGCGCATCAATGCTGGAGGAAATGTAGGCTACAGTTTAACGGTGTGCTGCTGAAGTGGTTTGTAGAGCATCAATCCCTTTTTCAAACGTGTGAAAATGAAACGCAATTAGTTATACACACTTAATTGCATTTGAGAAATATAGGCATAGTTTGCATAGTAAAATAGTTGGCTAGTACCAGCTAAAGTTAGTAGCCATCCCTCAATCCGGTTGTTTAGCCTTCTGGCTCGCTCGCTAGTCGTGATTTGTGATAGCATAGCATCCTATTTAATATTGGTAAAGGAGAGCTGTGTGAATCTTATGGCAGTGAGGTGATAGTTTTTACCACCACTATCACAGGTTATAGTTAGCAAAACACTGAATTCCATTTGACATCTCCAGGTCAAGATGCAGAGGAAAATCTCGTCATTCTTTAAAAAAACGACAGAAAGCCCCAGCCCTGCCCTCAGTCAGGAGGTTGATAGTATATATTTATATATATAGAGAGAGAGAGGGAGAGAGAGATAGTCTTTTTATGTGAATTTATGCCCCTTAAAATTTTTGGGTGAAGCAGACAAGATTTAGCTCTTTTTCAAGAAAAGTGGCAGCAGTGTAGAAAATTGCATCATTATTATTTTTTTTTTTTCTGGGGAAGGACCCCCATGCCCCCCGCTCTAATTATAGAGCGGGGGGATTGTAGTGGGTGAACCCACCTAAAATCCGTTTAGCCTCATTTTTATTTGATTAAATAGAGCTTACCCAGCCTTTTAGGCGGAAATATTGTAAATGTCTGGTGTAAATTCGTAGCACACATCACACAGTAAGTAGGCTCGTATCAAACTGATGCATGTTATATGAGGATCTCTGAAAGGAAGATAACATTAATTCATGTTTTTCTGAGAGTAGCCTATAATTGATTTTTCTTCATATTGGTAGTTGTATTGCCTTATGATGATCAACGACTGGAGGTCATAGTTCACCCACCCTGATATTTTCCACTACATCACCGCTGCCATTAGCTCGCCTCTTCCCACCAGGTGATACTACTTAGTCCAATCCCACCCATCCAATTAGGGACAGGTGCGTGAGGGCGAACTGAGAAAAGAGCTAACCGTTTCCTAGCGAGGGATAACCAAACGGGGAACTGTGTCTTTCTGTGTATCTCAGTAAAACGGCTTGAGTGTTTTTTTTTTAAAGACTTTTTATTGTGTGGGGTGTGTTTATGTTTTAACGGGCTGGCCTGTCCACGGCAGAAAACCAGCGTGAACGAGCATTGTGAAAGAGGTCACATTCAGTTGGAAGCTGTTCAATCCAGGCAGGACTGAGCCTCGAGCCGGACGCGCGGCAAGATCTGCTCCTAGTTATTCACAACCACAGGGTCACCGGTCGGGAAGTGAAGGGAAAGGTAGGCTGCCTGTTGCATTACAGCTGCTTTACTACTCTGTTTTAAAAAGTTTCTTATTAGTGTGTGCCAGTGTTGGTTTTGCTTTCTCAAAGACTTTCTAAGTTGCATATGTATAACTAGGGTCATAACATTTGTTAGATAAGGTGTGGCTGTTCTGTATCAAGACCCCGCTTATATTGCAGATTAAATGATTTCTATGGAGCCATATTAAACCAGTTTCTTGGCACCAAACCTAAGTGTGGTGACGTCATTATACCCGTAATCGTTCATTCTTCGGCTGACAAATTATGCAGTCCAAGAATGCCCATACTTGTGTCCTTGTGGATAAAGTTATTCTCAAGTTGTTTTGGGGAGAACGATATTCTCATGAATGTAAGCACAGAGAACCTTCTTTCAGGACATATGAACTCTGTTTGTGCTCTGATTAGCGTTTTGCCAGAACTCCATGTTTGCAAATAACATGTGGCTCAGTAAAATGTCAAGAGGCAGATGATCTTCTGGAGGGTTGCTCAAGCCCTGAGGCACATTTTAGTTGTTGAAAGCTGCATTTCATGGAGGATCTGATTGGTTTAATCATTACTTTGATACATCATTACAGTAATCATCATTCACTGAATTATTGGGCTTAGACCCTGTTGACCTACATTCTTGCCTATAGCGTTCAACAAGAGGCTTTCTTGCTGTTTGCAGGCTAGTCTTGGTGTTTGAGTAGCTACATTAGCTAAGATTTTCCTTTCGCATGCCAAATCCACTACCTTTGCCCTTTTGTTCCCTCTTTTTTTGCTACATCAGCCCCAATTTTTTGCACTATTGAGTCTTTATGAAAGTATTGTAACACGTTGCTGCCCCTGCTCTACAAGCAATGGCATCGTGCATCAAACGATGGACTTTGGCTGCCTAACTAGTCTTTGCAGAGTGTTTCTTCTTGGAATCTTTGGGCTGACGTGACATTATTGGATGTGACTGAATGATTGTTTTAAAATGCTCAGTTGACCTGCAGTCATCACATGATGATGGGGGGGGGGGGGCTACCAGTGTCTTCCCTGCAGATGTATTGCACGTTCAAAGTTATGCATTGTTAAGCAAGTGAGAAATTGACTTTTTCCTTTTTTTTTCTTTTTTTTTAAATGCTAAAAGAATAGATTTTAAAGTTGGGATAGATGTCACTAAGTACTGCCATGTTACTGAATGTAACTGTTTTTTAAATTGGTCGTTTTAATTTTGTTTGTTTTTTCTCTCCACCCGTCCCCAGTGTGTTTTCAGGTCTGTGCCCACCATGGACAGTATCTTAGACAGTCTCATGAAAACGGTGAGTGGCCGAGCATGCTCCTTCACACCACAGTTCTCCCTGAGGTTTCTCATGTTAGAATGTGCCACGGTGGAGGTCCAGTGGAAAATGGGTTTTGCTGAGACAGATCCTGTTGTATGCCCTATTGTTCTCAATCAAAATGCATGCATGCTCTTTTACACTTCCCTGAAAGTAACTCATCCCCTGTTTTTGGCTATTGTAGGAGTTCATCAGCATTTGTGTTCGGGATCCAAGGCTCCATAAAGATGACTTCTGGCACACGCACATCGACTATGAGATCTGTTTACATGTGAGTGCAACTTCTTGTTAAGCCTCAGAAGCTCTTATTCAGATGCACATTTTGTCTTGAGGCTAAGGTGATAACCAAGAATGAAGAGTCACCACCTACTTATGAGACTTTGTTTGCTATGATTTGTCAGCTTATTATATTATTTAATGTGGTGGAGAACATTTTGCCTGTTGGTGCAACTTGACAATTGAATTTATTTTTTGTATAAGAAGCATGAAAAATCCATTTGTGTAGGACAGGTAGGCCTATATGGCTTGGCTGTATTAACTGTCTCCTTGTTCCTTTTTTTTGTAGACTAATAGCATGTGTTTTAGGAAGAAGAGTTCCTGTGTGCGGCGGCGGTATAGTGAGTTTGTTTGGCTGCGCCACTGTCTGCAACAGAACGCTCTGATCATGTACGTTAACCAACCCATGGCTTAAACATTAGGAAAAATCCTTTAGGAAAAATATAATGCCACCCTTTCCTTCCTTGAGAGGAGTTAATACCCCAGACCATTCATCTCATTACCTCATCTGTTGAGAGATGTGATTGCTATTTTCCTATTTAACATAAGAAATTGTATTTGAGCTCAAGCTATTAACTCTTAACAAGGCAAGGCAAAATATCACCCTTTTGAAATGTGGAGTCAATCCACATTTCAAAAGGGTGATATTTTCCTTAAAATTGAACATAGGGTGAGTTTTCTTTCAGTTGATTTTGAGTTTTGTCATCCTCTATCCAGAGAGTTGCCCAAGCTGCCCCCCTGGAACCCGTTCTTCAGTCTGAACAACATGGAGCAGGTCAACCAGAGGATGAAGGGCCTGCAGGAGTTTTTAGAAATGTAAGTTTCTGTGCAGCAATGGTAGCTGGCTAAAGCAATTGCAGTTATTTAGATTCTAGCATTGCCATCTAGTGGTGCCCTGCGAAAGCATGGAGCTCTTACTCTCCCCTTCTTCACACCCCCAAAAACCTGAATATGAATTAATATCTGGTGGAAGCAAGTATACTGCTGGTGACTTGAAAGTAGACTTGAACATCTTTCTATTCCCTTGACTCTTGAACTTCATCTTCACCTGTCTAAGTTAATTGATTGGGATCCCCTCTTGGTTTAATACCTTTCTTGCTGTTGGTAATCATTCTTTTTCCTCTGTAGAGTTCTCCAGACGCCCTTGTTGCTGTCGGACAGCCGGCTCCACCTGTTTCTCCAGTCAGAGCTCAGCATGACGAAGATGGAGAAGTGTGCTCTGGGCCAGACCAGGTACACTGTGGCCCATGCCATCCAGCGTGCCAGTAGCAGCTACATCAATAGGTTCCCTCTAGAGGACACCGACAAGGCCTCCTGCGACTCCGACTGTGAAAGGTAGTAGCTAGGACGGTTTGCATTTCAAGAACACTTGAGTTATGAGTTGTCAATCTCGAATTCACCCCCCCCCCCTTTCCCTCCCTCAGCAGCTCTTCATCATCAGGCTTGGGGCTAAATGTGGACACCCCTATGCGAGGTAGCCCCCTCCCCTTCTTTGAGTCCTCCAGCAGAGACCCAGATCTGTTCAGCAGTCTTTCAGAATCGCCCTCTGAACAGCAGCATATTGAGCCCTGACGCACATCTTAGGCAGTTTTACTTAGCCACCTTCCCCTCTGTTTAGCTACGGGTCGTCGGTGTGTCGACCCGTTTGTGCACATTGATACTCAGTGGAGCTCTTGCCTTTCCTAGTTAACTGATTGAGAGCAAAAAGCTTTTTTTCTTTTACTTCTGTTAGCTTCTTGATATCCCCTCTGATCTTTAAAAAAAAAAAAAAAATGGCTAGGTATTTCTTAATGTATTTGTTAAATTGATTGTTACAGTATGCACTGAGGGTTGCATCCCAGTTTCTTTGTCCAACTGAATCTCATTTAAGTTTGTCTTAAAGCAATACCTCAGTCCTTTAACTTGGTGCGAACTTGTAAAATATTGTTTCCCTTTTTTTAAAAAACAAACCTGGATAGCAAACCTGCATCTGTAATGGGAAAGATTCTTAATGTTTTTGTATGTATATTTTTATCTGTGCTATAAAACTGTACTAAGGTTAGCAAAGGAGTTGCTTTGAATTGTAGACAGGCTTTTTAGAATATATTTGAAAAATACTTTTATGATTTAATTGTCAATGGATGAATAAATTGTCTTTTTTGGAAAAACAACAACTCTTGCTTATTTGGATTGAAGTTGACAGTTTCTTCCTCTGCAATATTAATTTGACACAATATTTACAACCAAATTTACTTCAAACCATATATTCTGACTAGATTTGATTTGTGAAATTCCCTCTTGAAGTCGAATGCTATGCACTGTTGCAAGAGCCCAGTAGAGGGAGTGTAGACATCATGGGACACGAGAGTTCAGTAAATCATAGGATGGAGGTTCACAATGCTGCAGATAAGAAACGGGAGTAAACTATTTCTTCATGGGGAGTCTGAACAACAACAAATTCCTATCAGTGGCAATTAATCACCCTATGCATTAGACCCTCTAAGGATATATTGTGTAAAATCTGCCTGGGGCCTCTTGGGATGGGGAACGTGTGTGTGTTTCATATAAAAACAAAATTTCACAGTTTTGTGCTACATGGAGGCTACAGTAATTTACTGAAAATCTCTCAGCTTCCCAAGTTTATGCCCTTCACAGGTCTTTACAAGCTGGAATTCCTGAAGCTCCTTTAGGTGGTTTAAATGTACCACTGAACATGTACTGCACTCCCAGCTCTGGACTCTTGTAATGACACTGTCAACATGCCAATCATCTCTCTAGAGCTACGCCAGGAGTACAGGGTGTCACCTCAAAGAAAGACAGACCTGTTATCCAATTATACCAATACAAGTTATATTTTAAGCATCTTTGGTTTTCTGATCTAGAAGAGATCCAGTGCTGGTCCCATTCAGCCCCTTGTCACAGCTTTCCCAGGTGAGATGGCCTAATTAAAGGAAGACACCAAATTAATTTAACTATTACGGACTACTCAAGGGAATCACCTGCGAGAAACAAGACAGCCTCAAACCCTCTGTGTGTGTTTTTTTTTTTTTTTTGTGGGGGGTTTGGGGCGGTGCAGGGGTGCTGGACAGCCCTGTAAATTGAAAGCTGGTGAAAGGAGTGAAGGCTCATTAAAGGAGACAGCAGCTGCCCCCCCCCCACCCACCCCATCCGACTGACGTGGGCCAGCCCAACAGTAAACCTGGCCTGTCCCACGTCTGTGTCCTCTCCTTCCCTTCCCCTGGATGGTGCTGTCTCCCTGTGCGCCCAGGCCGTAATGAAGCTGTCACCGGCTTCACACACTGGCCGCGGAGCTGTATTCATATGGCCAACACAGAAACGAGACGCATACATACACATACACATACCGACATGTCTGAAAACACATTGACAGGCATGAACACGCACACACACCAACAATCTGTGGTGGGAGAGCTGTGGATGAATGAACATTCTCTCTTTCATCATCTCCTGTCATTCTCTGAGTCCCTCTGGTTTGTGGTTGGAGCTCTCCATCTCTGTGTTTGCTGTTAAGGTTGACCTTATCAACGTACCCCATGACAGCATACAGCGCGACATACACACACACACACACACACAATAACCACAGTCAGGAGCATTGGATCACACACCATCTGCACTGTTCCATTAAATCTGTAGCAGGCACATCAGCAGCAGAGGCACACACACACACACACTGTTTGGCTCCTCCAGGGCCAGTCAATTTTCTGACAAAATGAAATGCAACTGGAAGCGGTGGTATCTTGTATTTATGTGTGTGTGTGTACGCCCACACATCCGCATCTGCCTTTTTGTAGGCGAGAGTATCTAGCATTTGGATATTGAGTATTCACGGTACATGTCTATTTCAGCTCGGTAATTTATAACTCAATTTCGAGTGTGCATTGATGCGCTCCATACCTCCAAAACACCAAACAAAGCCCAAACCCAATTGTATTTCAAAGCAATTAGGGTGTCCACTGAGTTGTGAACGAACCACGTTGCGGCGGCTCTGGGCCCGTGTGATATTTTTAATTGTTAATTTTCTGTCACATTAGTCAACTTCGGCGCCTCTGGACAGGTGACCGAGCTCCTATAGGCAACAGATAAAACGACACCATTCATATTTTCAATTTTCGATGCAACGTAGTGGATGGTATTTTATGTTTAGGGGCAAGGGGTTCCTCCGCTGGCGATGAGTTAAATGATGAGAAGGTATATCATATTTACAGCTGTTTTATGGTAGGAATCTCTCTAATGCTTTTCAATATATGAAGTATCGTATGTAGTGGCCGTCAATATTAGTATTAGTTTTATGAGTCTAAATTATTAGCTCATTTAGACTCTCACCTGAAGCCACCAGAGGGAATGGCTTCACCTCCTTGACCCTACAAAAGCCAACAATGGCAAAATCCATATGAGCAATTAGCCCGCGTAACTCTCACCCTGCCCCTGCGCTTCCTTCACACCCTCAGCGTCTTTCCATCACTCCTCCTCTTCTCTCACTCTTCCGTACTCCTCTGTTTCCCTCCCTCTCTCTTAATCCTCATCCGCTCTCTCTGTAGGGTGCTAAGTTAATTAGCTGTTCTCTTTTGTAGTCGGGTGTTTTTTTTTCGCTGCTGACGCTGCAGGTTGGGCCTCAGCGCGGCTCGGCTGTTTAACCGTTGAGCAAGGGAAGGCCTGGGTCTCGACCTCTCAGCCGCCTTCCCTTCCCTTCCTCTCTCCTTCTCTCTCTCTCTCTCTCTCTCTCTCTCTCTCTCTCTCTCCCTCTCTTTCTTTCTCTCTCTGTCGCTGGCTGAGGGGTCAGAGGTGACGGCTTGCATTGTATTTGTGATTATTACCTCTAAAGTGCTATTGCATAGAGGATCATTAAAAGTCAATGCGTCTCCCTCTCTGTCTACCCCCCTCACCCCCACCCCAAAACACACACACACACACACACACTAATTTCGCACGCACTCCGCACATCGCCACACTCTTACAGCCGTTTAACAGTAAAATACGACCCGTGCGCAGATAAATGTCACAGGCCCATCTATCTGCGAGTGTTAAAGTCGGCTAATGGAGATGACATATTAGAGGCACAAATGACTGCCATAAAAACTCCCACCATGCCTTGCAGCGCCGCCCGGCCACTGTGACTGCGATGGGATACGGCGTTGGCTCTGCAACTAACTATCCGCAGGGAGATGGAGAGGAATGGAGAGTGATGTCATATATATCTGGAGATTGTTTTTTTATTAAATAAATGAAGCGGGTTCGGTCTTCTGTAGCAGTGAGCGAGTGAACGAAGAGGATGAGGTACTGTAGGTGTGGCTTATTTACTGTGGGTCTCATGGAATATGGATACTGGGAACACACACTACATAACACCTCTGTCATTACTTTCATATCGATCAGAGTAGGGAGTGGTGTAATGCTGATGACCTCTCACCTTTGACCTTTAGTAGAGTGGTCAGGTCAGAGATTATGAGCTGGGTCAGCTAAAAAAAAAAGAGAGAAAGTGGATATTGGTGTGTGTGTGTTTGTGTGTGTGTGTGTGTGTGTGTGTGTGTGTGTGTCAATAGCACACGCCACCCATAGCTCCCTCTCCAATCAATACACTGCTATATTCCTACTTGAGGATCGTCTACAGGTAAATTTTCACCTCCGCTCCTCCCCTTCATCCCTTCTACTTTCTATCTCTTTATTAATTACCCTTCTCTATCCATGCGTGTCTCTCCCTCTCTGAGTGAATGGAGCAGTTGTAATTGCTTCTCTCTGGAGCAGTTAGAAGCAGCACAAAGGAACCGTATAGAAACCACATTTGCATTCAAGATGAGCCGAGATGGAGAGAGGGAGGGAAGGAGAGAGAGAGAGAGAGAGAGAGAGAGAGAGAGAGAAAGAGAGCAATGCCCTCCTGCCCTATGCCGAGCGGCTCCGCTTGCTCTCTCTCTCTCTCTCTCTCCCTCTCTCTCCCTCCCCTCCCCTCCCTCCCTCTCCCATCTATTGTCTCCCTCTCTCCATCCCTCCCTCCACCTTATCTACTCCCACCACCCCCACCTCCTCCCTCTCGCAGCATGGCTCCCCTTGCATTGTCTTTCCAGAGAGTTCCAAGGTCGACGGGAGCTTGCTCATCAGAGCAGGGTATTGTACACTTAGCTCTGGTATGGACTAGCTAATTTGTGTGTGTGGTGTGTGTGTGAGTGAGCGTGTGCACATTCCTGCATGTGTGTGTGTGCGTGTGTGTTCATGCTTGCGCGAATTCCTGCATATATGCGTATGTGTAGAAATATGCGTGCATGTGTGTGGGCATGCATGATTTTGTCCATGTGTACATAGATGCGTGTGCGTGCGTGTGTGTGTGTGTGTGTGTGTGTGTGTGTTGCAGCATTTCTAATGGCTGGTAAAAAGGGGTGAAGGAGGGGAGACTGTAATTAATAACTCAAAAGCTCAGAATTGCAATTTTTTATAACCACCAATATCTCACCACCTCCCAGACCTATGCCATCACTCTCGCTCACTCCCGTGGAATATGCACACTTGCACACACATACCCACACACACACACACACACGCACACATACACTCCTGAGGGTTCTTCTTTTCTAGCTTGATAAGCATTTCTCGTTTGTCTTAGCGTTTTGATCAATACAGTTAAAACGCCAAACCAAGCGTAATTAGGTCTAAGCTGGCTCCCACTGTGACTGAATAGGCTTCACCCAGGGAGGTGCTCACCATTATCATCATCACTTTTTGTATGTGTGTGTGTGTGTGTGTGTGTCATACCACACAGCGTGATCTAATAGAATTGACAAAGTGCACATCAGGACATGGATTAAAGGAGTACTCTGAGCTATAGGTTGATTTTAGCAGGTGATGGAGTTGCCCATTCACCGTACCTTCATTCACCTCCATCTTCATTCCCATAATCATTTAGACAACCTTTACAATACATCTCTGCCAGCAGGTTCATTTCAATATGTTATAGGCCACCTCAATCATTTTTTATTGGTTTATTTACTCAGAACGATACATAAATGGAGACTAGAGAGATCATAAATTGTCCACAATTACCATTACACTGGATGTGAAGCAACTCTCCTTTGTGCCATAATCCTGAGTGAAAATGTAAAATCCTGGTTTATAGTAAAGAAAGGGAGGCTATAGTTATGTCATTGGGGTAAAGGACCTGTCTCCCATCACATCCATGTTTTATTGGATTTGCCCCACATCACCTCACAACACCAATCTAAGAAATAAATACTGGAATAAACCTTATTTGAAGAGCTCCTTATATATCCATTTTGTGGAAAAAAAAAATCTTCATTTGATACCTCTAAAGTGTGGAGGATCCTGTCTGTAAAAGGGTTTAATTTTGTCACCCAATGACTTAAAGGTGTTGTAATGTGTTTTAATTTTGCGCTGTCAATCATTTTTTTTATTTTCAAACGGTGGATGTTTTATGGAACAAAACTCTGGGTGCAACATCTGATCCACATTGCTGTAGCAGTTACGTCACCAATAACCGTGCCGGTTAAAAGGAAGAAAAGGAAGAAATGCACTAGTTCAAGTTCTTTTTGGAAAACATCAAAGCTGCTTTTTCATCCTAGTTCTTCTCTTCTGAATCGATTGTAATAGAGTGGCAGCAGGTTGTAGATGACAATCCTATTGTCAGTTATCTTCCCGCTCTTTGAGGAGAAAAAAAAAAAAGAGAGGCCGTTTCTCTCCAGGGTCGCTGCAAATGCTGAGAAAAATGTGAACGGGGGGGCAGACGACAGAGACAAGGTTACGTCAACACAGACTGAGTTTTAGTTGAACTGTCTCTTTAAAGACAGAGCATGGGGAGAAGATGTCTCAATTCTGATCACGGACAACAAAGAGCTTAATATGATGTGTGGCTGTGTGTGCATGTGTGTGTGTGTCTATGTGGGGGCTGCACAGGTGTCTCTGTATGTGTGTGTGTGTGAGAGAGAGAGAGACCCAAACTGGTGTTGTTTGGGTGGATAATTTCAGTAGAGAGTAGAGGCGTGCGTTTGTGTGTGTGTGTGTGTGTGTGTGTGTGTGTGTGTGTGTGTGTGTGTGTGTCGGGGAGGACGCGGGGCGGGAGGAGGATTTAGACCCATCATAAAGGAATTCTCCCCCCCAGCCCGTAGCTCATCCCGACACTTTTATGCCTTTTTATTTTCAGGCCCATTGCAGCCAAGCCCAGAGATGTGATTTATACTGCCTGGCAGCATGGGCACTGCAGCAAGAAAGACAGATGGAAGGAGGGAGAGAGGGAGAGGAGGAGGAGGAGGAGGGGGGGAGGAGGAAGGAGAAGAGGGGTTAGCGGGAGTTGCCGAAGGAGAGAGGGGAAGTGGGGGAGCGGGGGGGTAATAAAAAAGGAGAAGAGGAGGAGGAAGAGGGTGGGGTCAGAAGAAAGAGAGAGAGAGAGAGAGAGAGAGAGAAAGACAGAGAGAAAGAGAGAGAGAGGTGGTTGAGAAAGGCAAAAGGAGAGATGGAGGAAACAGAAAATCTCCTCGCTTTTGTGGCGACGCACTCTCCTCTCATCTCCCTCTCTTCCTTGTTTCCTCTCTACCACGTCTTCACCTCTACATCTCTCTCTCTCTCTCTCTCTCTCTCTCTCTCTCTCTCTAATGAGTTATTGGCCCTGTCTGACTCAGGAAGAGAAGCCCCATCTCTCCACCACACTGGCGCCCTGACAGCCTAAATCACTACCCCCTCCCCCCCCCCCACCCCCCTCCATCCCCCCATCCCTCTATTCCTCCTCCACCGCCCCCCCCACCCCACCCCACCTCCCCCCAGGCGACCGGGACACTCCTTCCCTCCTCCTTCCCTCCTCCTTCCCTCCTCCTCCTGCTTGCCTCTCGCCTGCCTGAGGTGTGTGAAATATTCATGGCGCTCCATTGATTGGGGTGGGAGGCATTAGGAAGTGGGGGGGGGGCGGCATTTGCAGGGCTCAGGTCTCAGCTATGGAGAAGACAAGGAGGCCTCTACGCACCGAGAGACAGCTCACTTACAGCATGCGTGTGTGTGTGTGTGTGTGTGTGTGTGTGAAGGAGACGTGAAGACGGAGGTGGTGGACAGAGGTGGCGGAGGTTGTGAAGTGGGAGGCAGGTGAAAGCCAGGAAGGAGGAGGATGAGGAGGAGGGGGGCAGGGTGTGTGTGTGTGTCTTCATGCTGCATGCAGGTACATGCTTTGGGTGTGTGCATGTGTGTGTGTGTGTGTGTGTGTCTGACACCTGCCTGCCAGTGTGGCGGTTGTGCTGCTGTCTCTGCGCTGTAACATCTCTCTCTGTCACCCAGCCGCCTGAGAGGAGATGAGCTGCCATGCCTACTGTCATTCATCCATCACACCGAGACAGCGTACACACTCGTGCACACACTCGCACGCGCACACACACACACATGCACGCACACACGCACACGCACACACACACACACACCTACACACACACACACACACACACACACACACACGCATATTCTCTACAGAGATACAAAACTAAACGCTTTTTCTGCCTTCATCTTAATTTCCACTTAGATAAAATGCCTTTTCTGGCTCTGACTCTCTACTTCTCTCTCTTTTTCTCTCTCTCTCTCTCTGCCTTTCTTCCAAATCTCAACCATAACTGTCACAAAAGCATTTTAGAGAAGGAATTACCTCCCAAATTCAACTCTAGATGAGACCAGGGACTGCTGAAACGTCTTTGGTTTATTACCCCATTAATCTGCGGTTATTTCGCCCAGAGCCTTCAAAAATTTGATACTGAGTACTGATATCTGTCTGATTCAAAGCATCCTCTGTAATCTCAAAAGAGAAATGCACTGGCATCAGAAACAGAGGCACATTGCTATAATCTTCTCCACAACCAGGGTCAGTTGTAACATTAGTTGGGGTTAATTGTAACAATCATAAAAAGTGCTCAATTCCTAATTATATTCTAATTACTTTTGTCATTAATTTTAATGGGGTCATTTATAACATCTCAACAACAGAACCATGCATGCTGTATGCCTCTGTGTGTTTTGTGAATGCAAATATGCATGCGTGTATATGTCTGCAGAGCTAAAATAGAAACAGCATGGCACCAATCAGCACAAATCAGAATCGAACTCTCCGAATGACTGGTGTTTATCCCAAAATGTGATGAAGGGCACACGTTACTTTATTTATAATGTAAATGGGCATTTGAAACACACATGACAGCAGGAAACAACTCTCCCTTTCATTAGACACGACTTCTTGAAAAATAATTAGATTAGATTTCCAGTGCGATTAGAACAACTGGAATGCTGTTTTCCCACTTACCTCTGCGTTTCACAAACAAGAAAACGTAGGAGATGTAGCTGACAGCATAACAGAAAGCCGCGCATGTCTCCAGCAATCACCGGTGTCTCCAAAATGTGATTCGGAAAATGCAGGTGACATATGAAGAGTTTCATTCCAAAATGACGTCTGCCATTTGGAAAAATTGACACCTACTCTGACAAAATGATTGCTGGCATGAAAGTAAAGCACATTATGGGTTGCTATTAAAGTTAGCAGTCATCTTGAGGCATTTGCTTACAAAATAATTATGTTGCTGAGGATGGAATCAGCTGTGGCTTTGAAAAATTGACTTGGATTTAGATTTCATGTAGCAAAGACTTTTCTGAAATGCAAACACACTGTAGGGTTTTGGAATGAAACCTTTCATATCATATTTTGTAGCTGATATAAGTTTGATGGTTCTGGCTGAAGTTTAGACCACAGTAAATAAACCTACATTACTAAACTAAAAAACTCGGTGTGTGTGTGTGTGGGTGTGTGTGTGTGTGTGCACGTGTGTGTGTGAGCTATACTTGCTCAAACAGCCATGAAACACCTTGGCTCATGTCTAAAATGTGGAAAAGTATAGGTACTGCTGCATGATTCTGGCGCATTCAGCCTTGCAGAATCTCTGGAGGTTTTAAAGTTAACCCCATGTTACATCTGTCTTCCCTGCCGCTCAGAACCCATGCAGCCACACTCACAGCAGCGATCAGGGACGATCAGCGCTGACAAATATTTGCACTTCTTTCCCTCCACCCCTCTGGCGTCAGCAACAGGCGGAGCACTCCTGATCCCAGGAAGGTCAGAAAGGTCTCCTGATGCCATGGGCCCAACACATTAGAGGTGAAGACGGTGCAGGTGATGTCGAGAACCATGGCAAAGGAGGAGATACTGATGATGACTAAGGCGATGACGATGTTTATGACGGCGACGATACTGATAGAAGCGCTTTTCATGACATCATCAGTGGCGGAGCGCTGCGTACCAATGTAACTGCTTTTTAACGACCGCGGCTTTTCCACTCAGTATTCTTTGCCAACAGTTTGAGCAACTCTTTTATAGCTGTTTGTTGTGTTTTTATTTACAGCGGACCAGCCCGTGAGCTGGGTTTTATTTAACCATAACAGTCAGTCGGCGCTGGTGTGTTTTAGCCCGGCAGAATTTATGAGCGTTCTAATTGCTCGTTGCTCCCGTCTCGTCTCGCGGCGCGTATCTTCCGAACGAACGAACATGTGCTGTGCTGTTTCTCCTACCGCTCGTCGTAGGGCTAACAGCCTCGCTGGCACGATGAATTTGATAAATCCCCTTATCGCCCCGGGAGACAATTAAAGCGCATGTGACAGGGGTCCCTATCTCCGCTCTCCTCCTGTAGCGCTTCATTTAGAAGCCATTTGTCTCCGCTATGGATTTCCTATTTTTAATGGCGCGCGTATGCAGGGGTCGGGGCCGTGCTGAATAATAGATGCCTTTCGCTCCCTCTCTTTCCCTTTCATTCGCTCTCTCCCTCATTTCCTCGCCGCGGGCCCCTTGGGGGGTGTCGGTGTCACTCTTGAAAACCAAGGTGCAAAGCTCCTGGTGCTCTCCAGATTCTGGCAGGAGGCTATTCACTGCGGTGGAAGGGCCCTCGGTGAAAGCCGGCGGCAGACAGTTAGCTGATATCAACGGGCACAACGTTAACCCTCCGCCAGCCCCCCCCTCCCCCCAACTCTCCCAGTAAAGGACGTTTATCACAGAAAGCGGGGCCGGTGCGCAGCGAGGTGATATATCGCCCCGGCCGAGCGCGAATGAATAGACTAGTAATTATCCCGTTAAAAGGGTGGCCAGACAAAGAGAGAGCCTCACTATAATTTAAATTGTTTTGTTTCCCCCACAGTCGAAGCCCGGCCCGCTGATTGACACCGCGGAATGGGAAAAGTGAGGCTATTTATAGCTTGAGACGTTCAGCTAATTGTAGAATTTAATAAGGTTTCTGGAAGAGTGGATTCTGTAAAAGCCAAAGGCCCGCACCTCCTCTCCGCTCCACTCTTATATCTCTGTCTCATTCTTCTTTGCCTCTGCGGTTTGCTGGCTTCCATATTTCTCTCAGCATCTTTGACTATATCCTATCCTCCCATCGAGCCATCTTCCATCCCCCCCGCCCCCCCTCCCACCTTATCTCTTTGTGTATCCTGACCTCTCCCCCACTCCTCACCTCCCAACAACCCCTCACCCCCTCGCTTATTTTTCTCCCCCTCCCTCCTCCTGTTATCTTCTATCACACGAAATCTATCTTAGGCTTATGCTCCACGCACTTTGCTTGTGCGAGTCTGATTGTGTGATTCTCTGTGTGTCGGAGTGGCTTAAGGTGTGCATGCATGTGTGTGTGTGTGTACGAGTGCGAGCAACGGTGTGAAGATGTGTCCGTGTGTGTGTGTGTGTGTGTGTGTGTGTGTGTGTGTGTGTGTGTGTGCGCATGTGGTCTTGTCTGTTCTTCCTGTGTGTGAGACAGGGGTAATTGAGCTCAGAGGGTTTTCTGTCTTTGGTGGCAGAGGGGAAATTGGAATCTTCAGAATCCATTAGAGAGACCCTCTCACAGTGGCTCCTCGTGTGTGTGTGTGTGTAGGTGTGTGTGTGTGTGTGTGTGTGTGTGTGTGTCATCTCTGCATGTTTGTATGGTGACAGAGAGAGAGAGAGAGAGAGAGAGGCATGTGTGTTGCAGTAGGTGAGGGGTAAAATAACTGTAATAATGACGCTAAGCATGAAGTGAATGGAGAGTATGGCGTAAAATGAAAAAAAAATTACCACTAACCCAAAAATGAAACAAAACCTTCCTGCTTCCATCCTCCATCACTCTCACTCTCTCTCTCTCTCTCTGTGGCTGTGTATGTTATATACAGTATATCTTTACACCTGCATTTTGTGTGTGTGTGTGTGTGTGTGTGTGTGTGTGTGTGTGTGTGTGTGTGTGGAGTCCCTGATGTGTGCGTCGGCTCTCTGACACTAACTGACTGAGTACCTTCATAGACTGCAGGGAAACGGGGAGAAAGACGAGAGGGAAGGTGAGGGAGGAACAGCAGGTAGCCAGCAGCAGATGGTCTCCCGCTTCCTCCCTGCGGAGCCATCACTCTCTTTCTCTTTCTCTCTCCATCCTTTGCTCTCCTTTCTGCCTCGTGTTCCTTCCTGCATCGCATGTCGTATTTATCATAAATATCTATCACCTCACCTCAGCGTCCTTGGTCATGTATTTACCTTATTTACTGTCACGCACTTTGCAGCACCTTTTGCAGGCAGGGTTTTGTGGTGTGAAATTGATATTTGTCAGTGATGGGGAAATGTTACTCTCTAAAAGGAATGTGTTAAAATGCAAATGATTATAGCTGTTAGAATGAAATCCAGCCCATCCAAATGAAGAATAAATCTGGGGTGAAACCAACCTGACATGGGACTAGTGTTAAAACTGGTTGATCTAGCAGTGCTTCCTTATATTACCAGGTGATGTTGATATATGAAGCCTTCAGTAAATCTTCTTTAAACAGCTTTGTTTTCTCATCAGTAAATCTGGATAAGCATAATGCTTTATTTCAACTTCATAGCTATACATTTCATTAAATGAATGACCTATCTATTCAAAAAAGAAACTAGGTAATGGATTACATGAGTGGAAAAACACTTGATATGTTAAGTTACCCACTTGCCACATAAAGTGATGTGAGTAGGGCTTTGTTTAAGAGCAAAGTGTGTGTTGTCGAGGGAAACGAATTTGGATCAATACAGTCACACTGTTAGCACTTTAGTCACAGCTTCTTTAACAGGACGTGTGTGTGTGTGTGTGTGTGTGTGTGTGTGTGTGTGTGTGTGCGTCTGTGTGTAGGTGGGTGTTTATGTTGGTACCTGTATTCAAGTAAATGTGAAACTGAATACATATAGTATGGATGCATGCAAACATATGTGTATGAATTTGTGTGCCTGTGCAGGATGCACATTTATGAGTGTGCGTATGTGTGTGTGTGTGTGTGTGTGTGTGTGTGTGTGTGTGTGTGTGTGTAATGATTAGCCTTCTCTTAATGGGAAAATAACGTCAGAGCCACTGGGACGTTTAATCCATCTGAGCTGATTCTGTTTCCATCACAGCTATTGATCAAGTCCACTGACAAATCAACAGGGGGGCTACTTGAGTGTGCGTTTGTGTGTGTGTGTGTGTGTGTGTGTGTGTGTTGTGTGTGCGTGTGTGTGGTGGGGGGGAACACCTTACACAGCATTTTAGTATGTCACAAACCTAACACCTAATGCAACAGTAAACCCCAATAAGGTGTTTTCCTTTCTCATTCCTCTCTCCTCTCCTTCCTTTCAATCTTTCTCTTACTCACTCCTTGCTCGTTGTTGTTTCTCCCTTTAACTAACATTTTGCTTTGCTCTGTATTGTCCCTTTTCGTGTTGTTGGTCTCTGTTTCCCAGCTCACACTCACCCCCCCTATCCCCCCTCCCCCTCCCTCCTACCCCCCCTCTCTCCAGTCTCTAAGTGGTATTGGCTTTAAAGGGGCAGCAAATCAGTTGCTGATTAATACTGAATTTTTGGGCCCATTTGTCTGCACCGTTGCCCCTGTCTGTGACACCCTCCCCCTCCCCCCCTTCTCTCTCTCTCCCTCTCCTCCTTCTCTCCCTTTCCCTCTCCTCCTTCTCTCCCTCTCCCTCTCCTCCCTTTCTCCCTCCCTCGGCGGTGATGAATGACCGGCCGGTTGCCGAGGGATTAGAGTCGTCACGGTTACCTGTGCCTTGACAAAGTGGTTCTGATTGGTGACCAAGGCACTTCAGGGTGGGGTCACATCTCAGAACGGACCAGTGTGTGTGTGTGTGTGTGGCTGTGTGTGTGTGTATGGGTGGGTGCACATGTGTGTGTGTTTATCGAGTCCAGGTGAAGTTGTGTGTGGTCTGTGTGTATGTGGGGTTAGTGTACACAGTTTATTATGTTTGTTGCTGTGGGTTGGGGCATATAGGGCTGTGTTGTGGTTGTGTGCATGTGTGTGTGTGTGTGTGTGTGTGTGTGTGCATGCCTACAGCTGTCTTGCATGTGTATGTTTGAACGGGGCAAGGGTGAGGTCCGACCCTCCCCGACGCTGATTCCGTGCGACAGAGATTGGCGAGGTCCCGGCAGCGATGTGACCGCAGTGACACCGGAGGGAACCGGTAAACGGGTGCCAGTGGACACTGATGAATCGGCGCGGCGGGGAATCGAACGCCGGCCTAATCAGCCCATGGATCCCCCCGCAACAACATTTTTCAGTTTTGTCCCGGCTTATCAGGTGCAGGCCGTCAGCTATGTCAGGTCCCATTGGTCCGGCCCCTCTGTCACTCGCACCCAGCTGTGATTAGGTGCATTACCAGATTATCAAGCACTGTGTGTGTATGTGTAAGTGTGTGTGTGTGTGTGTGTGTGTATGCTCACTTGCATGAGGGTCTGTTTGAGAGAGCCAGACAGACAGACTGTGGCCAGACCATTGGCATTCAAAACAACTGAAGGGCAATACCAGTATTTTCGACATTTAGGCCGTTCAGGTCCTAAATATCTGATAGGAGCCGAGCTTTTTATTCATCGTTATTATTATCATCGTTATTTGTACAGCAGGGAAAGGGGAGGTGGCTTGTCACAAAGGTCGTGACCTGGATTCCAACCCAAAACATCATGAGCAAATGGTATGAACTTCAGCTCACAGAGCCACCAAGAAACCGTACAGTTGGAATATAGCATCTGAAGAGCAAGAAGTCAGTATCATAAGGGGGAGGAAGTCCTCAAAACTCTATTACAGCTCAGTGGAACAACTTTTCAGAAGAAAGCAGAATATTAGCACAGCATTTATACTGAGAACGGGTGTTTCAATTGCATTTTCCGATACAATGGAAGCCTATGGCAGTTAAGAGTCAGCAGTAAATGGTTACAAATTACCTCAATCATAGAAAAAGATAATTTGCCTCAATCATCAAATACTTCAATCAACCCACTCATGGGCCTGCTACGTTTCTGGCCAACTAAGGCATGGCTCTGGGCCGGTATTATTATCCTGCTACCTCCTCTGACTCTCATAAAGCCAAGAATGACTTCAACCTTGTGTCTTTAAAGTTGCGGTAACGCTTCATTTTACAGCCCGCTAATTACAATGTGTTAATTATGGGGTACTAATAAAATAACAATGCCATAGTTACAGGGTAACAAAAGAAGAAGTCTGGGAATTAAGGGGTAACAATTTTGTAATTATGAGAGATTTATAAGGTAGTTATGGTGTAACTGTTTTTGTAATTACTGCATACTATAATAATAATTACAGGGTACAATAACGTAATTAGGGTGGACAAAACAAATGTTATCGGAGCTTGTTCCCTGTAGTTATGGAGTTATGGAGCTAGTTACACCGTAATTAGCGGGCTGTAAAATAAGTTACCATAATAATAATAATAATTGTATGTGTTTTTTTTTTATTTTTTTTTTTGTTTTTACACAAAACAAGTGGTATATTAAAAGCAAAATGGACTCTCAGTGAAAAAAACAGCCACATTTAGAATAAATATTGATTATATTGTTAGTAATAGAGGTATAGAAAATGTTAATGGCCAACATATATTTACTAATTCCATTACACTTTCACTGCTTTAGGCCACAGGTTACCCATAACTGCAGGAATAAAGGTGTGTTTTGAAGAAATGTGCAAAGACACTATAACAGTAGTGTGCAAATAAATGTATTCAAATAAAATGATTCAGTTGTTCAATTGTGTAAAGTGGATAGGAAGATGACAGGAGTCAGAAGTGGACTGCAGGTGAGAGGGCAGTCAAGCAGGACTTTGGCTCGTCTCTGCTGTTGCAGCCATGTTGTCTGCAGATTTCTTGTTCTTCCCCCGGAATATGCGGGATAGCCAAGAAAAGAAGCCACGCTTCTTCTTCTTTGGTTTTGTCGACAGGCTGTCTTTGGCACTGGAACTCTGAGGTCCTGTAGGTTTGACCAGGTGGACGGGTGGAAGTGTCTTTTCCAGGGTCAGACAGGACAGATCCTTGGTGTCCTTTACAGTTTCAACCACAAGGCTTGGTGGAGCTTTGACTTCAACCTGGATGGCTGGAGCCTGGGACTCCTGAAGCAGGTTGGTTGATCCTTCCTGAAGCAGGTGAATCAGGGTGTTTTCAGCAAGAGAGACGGGGAGGGCCTCCTCTGAGGTGGAGGTATTGTCAGGTCCAGCAGAGAGGACAGTGACTTTTGTTCCTTCACAATGTTCAGGTTGATGCAGGATGGTGACAGAGCTTTCAGCAGCAATCTGTGCACAAGAGTCGACCGTTTCTATCTTGATAAAAGGACATTGTTCTTCCTCCTTCTCCAAGTCCTGGAGGAACAGCATCAGTTTAGAATCAGCTCTGACGATTGGCTCCCATTCATCAAGATGATCTTGAGTAGGGGCATGGTGTGCAGCAGCGCAGGCAGCCATAAATGTAGAACTCACTGTTGAGGAAGCATAGATGTGCTTTTCACCAAGTTTCTCCTCCTCCAGGAGGACTGAGAGGAACTGCATCAGGTGAGAATCAGTGTTGCTGACTACTGGTTCCCATTTGTCAAGCTGGTCCAGAGTCAGTCCATGCTGTGGGGAGCAGTCAACTACAAACTACTAGAGAGATGTGATGAAGCGTAGAGGAGCTCCTCACCAAATCCCTCCTTCTCCAAGTCAAAGTGGGATTTGACCATTCGCTCCCACTCATCCAGGCAGCCCAGAGTGGATCCACAGGGTGAGCAGCAGTCAGCCACAAATCCAGATGTGTCACCTGGGGGGGCATAGAGGTATCTCTTCCCAACTGCCTCCAAGTGGTAGTCATCGTCAAAACCAAAGGGGAAGTGCTGAAGCAGCTTCAATCTCTCAATGATTTTGAAGTCATCAGTCATTTGAGCCTCATGGGATGGAGCCTCAACAAGGCGGAGCAGGTTAGATTGAGCCTCAACATGCTGAGCTGGGTGGATGGATGCTCCAGCATTACCTAACACTGTGTGTTAGGTCATGAGAGGAGACTCTTTCTCTGTGGGAGGAAGGTCTCCTTTGTCCATGTCCAAGAGAGGTTTGTATGCTGATGAAGCTGTGCTGGCTATTGGTTCCCATATATTGAGGCTCTCAAATCCACAAGCAGGTTTGGAGCCAAGACCAACAGCAGACTGAGGTGAAAGGTCACAGTCGAGCTCAGCAGTCACTTTCGCAAACATGCAGTTGATGTTTTCATGGCGATCATCATTAAGGGCACTGAGTCGAGCGACCGTTTGCATGGATGCTGAAAGTAATGCAAACTAATGCAAAAGTTATTCATCTTCAATTTCAAGTGTAGAATTATTTTTTTCCAGAACAACCTGTGCATCAACCCATGTAGTTCATAGAAACATGGATAGCACTTTACAATGGCCTTTTTCCAGTGCATGAACCTTTCAGCACCGATAACATTTGTTAAGTCGCCCCTAATTATGTTATTGTACCCTGTAATTATTTTTTGAAGAAATTATGAAAACAATTACACCATAACTACCTCATAAATGTCTCATAATTACAAAATTGTTCCCCCTTAATTCCCAGACTTCTTGTTTTGTTACCCTGTAACTACAGCATTGTTATTTTATTAGTACCCCATAATTACAAACTAGTTACACCATAATTAGCCGGCTGTAAAAAAGCGTTACCAAAGTTGTTAAGTTTAAACTTAACAACAGACACGCACAGAATCTGATGGTCTGATGTAACTATCTTTTGTGCTATTTTGGGAGAGCGTCTATGTGAAAACCTTGGATGTTAGAGGAAAAAGGATGAGAGCAGGTATGTCACTGCGGTTAATAGTGGGCTCTTACCATCACAGATGGTTGGTTGAATTAGGTTTATGACACCTCCAGAAGGATCAACAGGAAGTTCTGTGATCCCAGAATCACACCCACTCTCAACATGTAACAGAACTAGAGTCACCTGCACTACCATGTATCTGGCCTTAGGCTTATACTGAGGACATGACAATTTATCCATTACATTTTCAACTCACTATTGGTCTCAACAACAATAGGCTAATGGGACAGCTGACCTGCTAAAGGGACAGCTGACCTTGCTGACCACAAATTGAAACTTGCCTTGAAAATGAGATTTTCTTCCAGGAAACATAGGATTTCATAATGAGACCTGCAGAAGGAGCGAGAAGAGAACTCACATAGATAAAAGAAGAGGGCATTTCTCTTGGGGTCTTCTCCGAGAAGCTGTCAGAGAGGGGGATCCTGGGAGGAGGAGAAGATCCCTCCTGTCCCTCCAGGCTACAGAGGGATGAAGAATGGAGAGATGGAGAGATGGAGGGATGGAGGGATGTGTAGTTTGGCTAGAAGATGATTATGTCAGGGCAGTAGCGGCTGAGGAAGAGCCTTGACTAATTATAGTCATCTATTACAGACACAATTAAAACCTGGCTAATTTACTGCAGCTCGGCGCTCGCACACCCAGCTGATTTATACCGGGGCTCAATGACACCCGGAGGACATACCAAGGCACACACACGCACGCACGCACTCACACACACACACACACACACACACACACACACACACACACACACACACACATACATGCAGACATAGATGCAGAAGGGCACAGACACTCACACAGGCACACACAGATGCACAGACATTTCCACTGTTTTTATTACTGATTTACTGTCAGCACTGCAAAAATATTCCATATATTGATGTTGCGTCCAATTGTGTAACAGCATTGAGTCAGGTAGTTTACTGTACCGCCTCTGGTGTTAAAATAGATAAACAATACAAAGTGTACAATTCTATACACACACATATGGACAAACTCATACAGACAAGACCAAGCCTGAGCACCACAAAGTCCAATGAGAGATCACCGTCTCTCTCATCCCGTCTCTCCCTTCATCTTCATCTGTCTGATACTACCTGTCTTTCACTTCCTCTTCATGTCTATAGGCCTATCTCACTCTCTCTCTATCTCCCTTTACCCCCATCCACTCTCCCTCTCCCTCTCTCTACCTCCCTCCCTCCATGTGTGTGTACAGTGCAGTAGGTGTGTGTAGGACTCTATCTGTTGACCCCAGCAGTGTGACCTGTGTGTAATCGCTCTGTCAGTTTGTGTCAGCCACCCCTCTCACACACCTACAGGACGGATGAAAACAGAGATTGAGAGAGAGAGAGAGAGAGAGAGAGAGAGAGAGAGAGGGAGAAAAAGTGAGAGACTGAAAGAGAAAGAGAGCAATATGTCAGCAATTTTCTTGGTCCTCCAATAGGTTGTCAAGGTGTTGTGTTGCTGCGGCAACCAGGCCCGCCTCCTTTTCCAATAGGCCATGCCTGTCTGCATTTGCTCCTCCCTCTAATTTATCAATCAAGGCAAAATGGAGACAGGAGTCCCGCCCAGCTGGGTGGCTCTGCCAATAGAAATCTCTGTCTCCGTCTCTCTCTCTCTCTGTCTCTCTCTCTCTCTCTTTCTCTCTCTCTCTCTCTTTCTCTCTCTCTCTCTCAGACAGCAGCCCTCAGGTGATGTGGCACTGTAAGGGTTAAGTCGGCAGCATGCTGGATCTCTGCAGAGGTGACAGATGCTTCCTATCCCACCCAGCACCACAGGGGAACCGGAGACACTCAGCATACCAATGAGCCTCCATCTGACACACACACACACGCACGCACACACACACACACGCACACACAAAATCACACATCCATATGCATGCAAGCATGCACACACAGGCATAAATATGCATATGTGAACGCACAGAGACCACAAAAAACATGCTCACAAACACACACACACAAACACATGCATATGCTCAAACACACACACACTATGTACCTGCTGGGGTATATAAAAGATGTCATATTTATGATAATCATCTGTATACACATCATTTGAACATCTTCCTGCTTTGTACGAGCGCCGCTAAAACAAATAGACGTGCATGGCTTCCCTTCCAGCGGGAGTCAGGCAGATGTGATCCTTTGTCTCAACACATGACCCGCTACAGTGGGCCACTGCACACAGCCATACAGTAGCAGGCATGCACACAGAGGCAACCACCCACACACACACACACACACACACACACACACACACAAATGCCCACATGCATATGCGCACATTCAAACATATGGTACAAACGTATGCACACACGTATATGCACACACACACATATATGCAATAAAAGTGACAGCTGTCGTTATGATGGAGCACTCGGAGAAGGGGAAGTGAAGGCTTAGCCACCGCGCAACATGGTGTCGAGAAGACCTGCTATTCATTTTCAGCTTAATATGTTCCAGCCCATTGGAAAAACATTGCGGCATATAATGTAAGCAATTTCATATGCGCACACCACTCCTCACAGCTTTCTATCTGAAAGCGCCTGGCAAAATGAAGAGACCAGATTTAGCTGATGGTTGACTGACTTCAAAAATAACACGCAGCCTGTGAGCGTGTGTGTGCGTGTGCTTGGTCGTGTGTGTGTGTGTGTATGTATATGTCTGCTTGGTTTTGGGTGTGTTTCTGTGCAAGTGCATATGTGTTTGAATATGTATGTCTACGTGCATGCGTGTATGTGTGTCTCTGTATTCGACTGTGTGTGTGCGTGTGTGTGTGTGTGTTAATTAATCTGGTTCCATCAGTGTCTATGTTATGCATCTCTGCACATTTACTCTCCATCACAGCATCGCGGTGTTTATCCACCAAAGCAGCGAAGATGATCAGCAGAGTGACACTGGGATGAATGCCTTCACCATCACAGATGCAAATATGTATAAATGTACAACACACACACACACACACACACACACAAACATATGCGCATTGCCATACTTGTTCTCTCTCTTTGAAAAAAAACACATTAGTTTACACATGCACGTACACACACATTGCCATATGATGAATAAAATTCTCTCTCTCTCTCTCTCCGACAAACACACTGAATTGTTCATACGCACACACACACACACACACACACATACACAAACATGCACAGTGAGCCCCAGCCGGTCCCCTAGCATCTTTATATGGGTAAATAAATGGTGTGCTTGGCAGTGGGTAAATGCATGTGCTCTCAGCCCGCGGGCCCAGATGGCAGCCCAGTCGTTTGCTTTACCTTGTTTTGTTTAATTACTACAATCAACTCTCTATTTCTTCAATTAATCACCACCAACCTGTTCCATTAGTTCTCTCTCTCTCTCTCTCTCTCTCTCTCGCACACACGCACGCACACACGCACCCTTTCTACCTCACAAACACACACATACACGCAAATCACATAGGCTAAAGCTATGTGCACACATCAAACAGAAATATAGAAAACACACAATGACCTGCAAATATTAAGAGAAACCGCAAGGAGCACATTAATGTAAATGCCACACACACACACACACACACACACACACACACACAAACAAACATGCACAGCACATACAGCTGTGGCCCCTGTCAAGTTATTAGCATTTTAAACCCGCAAACGATTAAACTTTATATGAACCTTATGAAAAAACACAACAAGCAACCGGCTGTGGCGCACAGTGATGGGATGGAAAAGAGGAGGAGAGAGGGGTGGGGGTGGGGGATGGCATCAAGGCAGCGTGGAGGTGGCTGACAGCAACCGGGCGCACGAGAATAACGGGGCGGAAAGCACTTCATTACGTCCTTTTATTCCGTTATAATCACCGCGCGGCCATCACTCCTCAGCGACACCGGGCTCAGGCACTGACACGAGGATTGATGCACCGGAAACGCAGGGGCCCCTGCAACACAATAAACAACACCATTAACCAACGTGGCCCCGTCGACGCCGTAAACAGTTCATATTAATTATAGCCTGCCCGAAGCGCGCCTCCACGTTGCATTTAATCCGCCTTAATATGACGACAGCCGAGAAGATTGTCAATTATATTTTTATGTGTAAAATGATCACGGATGCAGGTTTAGCAGCTTGTAATAGAATTAGATTAAATCAATTTAAAACACACAGCCATGAGAGAGATGAATTGATAAAGCGGCCTGCATACAGTAACATCCACATTATTACCCGCATTATTATCAACCAGACAGGTGCTTTAACTCGACGAGTAAACATACTCACACACTTCAAAAATCACCTTTGCTCAGCTACAGGGCTTTTGTAAATGCCTTATAGATCTGTAGTGTGTGTGTGTTCGTGTGTATGTGCGTGTTGTTGGGTATGGAAGTCAATATATGCTCACTAATATAGGCCTGATGACAATTTTAACTTTCAAAACATGAAAATTTTAATTTAGTCTGGAACATTTATTAAATGGATCCAGGTCTCTGTAATAACAAAAGGCTGACATACCTCAGTATTTCAAATGGACACAATGAGTTGCCTTAAATAGTCTCAGTATCCTAAATGCAACATTATGGCACAGTCAACGTTACCGTTCAGGCAGCAAACGGTAGCATCAGCACTCACCGTCAGCTCTTCCACATCCTGACAGATGGATGAGACTGTCAGGCTCTTTTGGTCTTCTACTGCCACCTACAGGCCAAGACTCGTTACTTCATCTAATCTGAAAATACTTTGAAAAAAATCCCTTTTATCAGTCTTCATAGCTCTTATTCTATTTCTATTTGCAGCATTTCACACTTACATGATCAATTTACACTCACAGGAATATTGTAATGGCGCCGTGGCTCTGACCCTTTACCTTCTTACTAATGGTTGCTTATAATGTTGGTGATCCAGGAATTTAATCTTATTCTACTGTTGCACACTGCTCTGGATATCTGGATTGGTTAAATGGCTAAAGTGTAAATGTAACTGCATGTTTCAAACCTACATCATCTCCTATCAATCAGAGGGAAAGCTTTGGAGAGATAGAAAAAGAATAATCATACTTTTTTAGTACTGAAATCTGAATGATATAGCATGCAACAACACCAGCTTTGACTCATTCCCCCAAGAAAATTAAAGATGTCTACACAGTGTCGATAGGAATCAAACTGCAGTCATAAGGCTTGTGACAGAGGAAAGTTTACTTTGGATATAAACTCTCCTCCCCCAGTATCTCCATTCCTGGAGCAAGAGGAAACAGCCTCTGTAAACAGGCACCAGCACGATATCCAACACCATGGATTCACTCTGCTACAGACTGAATGTGAGAGGTCAGTGTGCTCAGTGTCCAAAGATATTTTGAGGGAAAAATATACTCTAAACTGGATGGTTTGGGTTGTTCAATTTCATGCAAAGTGTCATGTCAGCAGAAACGATAAAAAAGGCCTGAAATGTTCCTTTACTGATCTAATGTAGCTAAAAGAAAGATAGACTTTTGTCTGAAATGATTTACAAGCCTACCTCCCCTCCAGTCACTTGGCAAAGGTATTTTCTGTGTTCTGTGTGCGCTTTGACCTCATGGAAACAAGCATTTCTCAGAGAAAATATGAAGGAAGGAATGACCCACTCCAAACTCCAGCATGTCAATGTTCCTAAACAATAAAATAAATGGTTGCAGTGTGAAAGATAACATAACACCATTGAAGAACATGAAAACTAATATTTTTTCAGGATGTCCCTAAAGCCATATGGAGAGCACATCGTATGCAGCGAACCCTGCCTCTCTGCGTGCTTGCGTAACGTTCATTACTGCACAGTGATAACAGGAGGAAACAATACGATGATTTTGTTTTTCTCCATCTTCAAAGTGGTCGAGGCCGTTCTCAGACGGATTGAATAGCGGGGAGGAATCTTCTGTTTGCTTGTGTTATAAACAAACTGCAAGATGATCCAGTGCAAGATGCATTTCAGACCATCTGGGAAACACTAGCCCTCACACTATTAACAAGATGTGTAAATATTGTGATGTTGGAACCGGTGAAAATCTTTATGTCAAACATCTTTGAGCATTATGATGAGATGAGAATGACGCGTCACTTTGTGAACTGTGGTCCACTTCCTCCTTTGTTCTGTTTCCCATTGAACAATTCATTCTTCTGATTTCCAGTTTGACTCAAAGTTCAAAACTTCTTATGTTTTGAGTCAATAATATGAAATCGCATGTGCAGATGACGTTCATTCTTATATTGGAGATTACCATTATTTTGGTGATATTAAATTGAAATACTACCACAAAATGCTTAAAATGCACTGTAACTACTTACCTTCATAGACTGTTAATAGACAGACTATTGTGTGTTCAACCCTGTCAAACATACTGTAGCCTTGGCCTACATGTGTCTAACCCTCAGTAACCCCTACCTTCTCTCCCTTCTTTTCTCTCTCCCCCTCTGACACACACACACACACAGACACATGCACACACACACACACACACACACACACACACACACACACACACACACACACACACTTAAACCCCTGTGCTTTTAGCCCTGTAAAAGTCAGGATATGAGTCCTGAGTGAGAGCAATAAAACCAGTCCAATAAAATGGCCCTCTCTTTCTCTCACTCACTCACTCTCTTTCTCTCTCTCTCTCTGTATGTATGTATGTATGTATGTATGTATCTATCTATCTATCTATCTATCTATCTATCTATCTATCTATCTATCCCTCTCTCTCACTCACTCCCTGTCTATTGTGTGAGTGTGTAGAGAGAGAGAGGGTGGTAGGGGGTCGCACCTGTCCTGTTTTATTGGTTTCAAGGCCTATATTCAGTCTAGCAGAGAAGTTTACACTAAATACAGTATGTGGTAGATCTAAGTTGGCCGTTGTAGACCTACTCTTACATGCATTTATCACAGTCATTGAATTGCCTTGTAAAGTAGGCCACATTTACTGACACAATCCTATTGTGTGGGGATTAGAGGAAAGAATAAACACTTTTCCTTTCAGCGACCAGAATGTAAATCCGATCTCAAGGCACAAAATGACCTCCAATCCAATCCTGGAAAGGAAGACAGGAACTGTAAACTCTCATGGCTCATTTACATGTAAATTATTCAGCTGAAGCTCTTATCCAGAGCACCTTACAACGAGTGAGCAGGTAGGGATTCAGTGTCTTGCTCAAGGACACTATGGCAGGACACATGGCTGCTGCTGGGATCAAACCTGAGACCTTGCAGATATGGGACCGTCTCTTTAAATGCTAGACTACACAGCTCCCTTATGAAAAAGATCTACAGTAATCCTGTAATAACTTTTAGAAGGATGACATATCACAGCAGAACTGTGAACTATATAGGATATCCTATATGAAAATTATATGGATTTTAAAGCGATACCATAGGAGATACAAAATACCATAAGTATGATAAGGTAATTATACACTCACTATTGAGTGCCACAAACACACTTTAAGTCCCTATAGGAATACATATTATAGGAATATTATAGAGATACCATAGGAGATGAAAACAATACCATAAAACATGTTAAAGTTATACCTACACTGACTATTAAGTTGCATAGGAATATTATAGAGATACCATAGGAGATAAAAAATAAATAAAGTCAGTATAGGCCTACCTACATTCACTATTTACTATCACAAACACACTATAGGTCCTTATAACGATGTTATAGTAATATTGTACACTGTAAGTAAGCTACGCTATAGGAATAAATAATATAGGAATATTATAGACATACATAGGAGACAAAAACAATGCCATAAAACTCGTTAAGGTTATTATACTCACACTGAATATTGACTATCACAGACACACTATAAGTCCCTATAGGGATATTATAGGAATATTATAGTTATACCAAAGGAGACAAAAACACCATAGACTCACTATTGAACACCACAGACACACTGTGCCTGTAGGAATATCATAGTATTTTTGTTAGGGAAAGAAGACATACCCCTCAACACTCACATCAAAAACGGCGTCATTGCGTTTTTCCGTCGGTAGATGGCAGACTTGAACGACACAATTCTTGCAGGAAAGCGGGAGCGCGCCTGGAGCTGCAGGGAGCGCGCCGCCGCCTGCTTGGATATTCCGCTTCCGTACGTCGTCGCGCCGTCGTGCCCGGGTGAAGAGTTCACGGTGCGGGCTCGTCGGCGGATGATGCGGGGCCCATGTCAAACTCTAATCTGGTTTTGCGGCGCAGTGAGAGAGACATGGTATATTACTGGTATCAGTGAGGAGACCCTAGAAGAAGGCATGCCAATAAACAAAAGTAACAGGCAGCCTCCCATTTATAACTATTAGGAACACTTAACCTTATGGTCAGGTTATGGCTATATATAAATCCACTGCCCATTAACTGTAGCGTTTTATTGAGAGGCTAGATATTGTATCATACATATTAGATTTTAAATATAACAGATATTTTATTGAAGCTATTTGCATCTTTTACTGTCCCTTGCAACTTATGATGAAATGGATGTACTCAACTCTGAGGCCCAGTTATGATGGTTATGAGCGGTAATCACACACACACACACACACACACACACACACACACACACACACACACACACACTCAAATGCATTGAGTTCTTCCATTGTTAATGATGCTCTTGAGCAGATTTGTGCAGATTAAAAAAAATAAATAAATAAAAATAAAAAAAGTACAATCTTTTGAGCACCTGTTTCTTCCAAATAGAAGGCCCTGCACTGTCCTCATCACATGCCCACACACACTCACACACACACCGAGTCACACACACACAGTCACAAATCTTAACACCGTGTCTGATACAAACACACGGTTTGCAGTGTCCTTCAGTGTAAGATGCTCTTTAATGATAATGGCCAGTAGGGAGCACTCTGTGTAATCATAATGACCTATCTCCAATGAGTTATACCACATTTGAGAGGATTTGTCCATATGAATCATGTTTCTGCATCTTAACATACATTTAGAATGATATATTCTTTGTGTTGCATCAAAGGTATACTGTGGTATATGATGTTGCACAGGGAAAGAGGACAAAATGCCTCAGACGAAGATGGGCTGAGAGTAGCAACGGGCATTGCCTTTGTACTTCATCATTATGCATTTAAAAAATTAGAAGTATTTTTTCATCAACTCTGAGAGCCTTGCCCATTTTGGCTGAAACATCCTGTAGTATGAAGACTGTTTTTCATGCAACATGTTTTGGCAGAGAAAGACAAACCATTGTGCAACATATTATGGGACTGGTGTGAAAGGGTACGTCCTTTTCATGCCAGTCCCACATGATTCATAAGGACAAATCCTCTCTGACATAACTATTATATATCATTGGGAAGCTCTCGCTGAGCTTTATCTGAAAGTCAAAAGAACACATTTGTAGAGGAAAATCCAAAAGACTCAAGTCAAGACTCAAACCCTAGATTCAGTTTGATGCAAAAAGGGTTTGACTGCACTTATAGAATGTCACTTCTGAATCTTAATCTCTGCAAAAATATAAATGGTTCCAATGTTGTTTTGACAAAAAAAGATGCAATCATTTACAGTTTTGTTTTTGCTCTGTTATAACTTTATAGGAAAATGTCACTTGTCCCTTATGCTCTAAATCCCTTGATATACTGTATCGTCCCACTGTTCACATCTGGTGTTTTGCCATAAAAGCCTCCAACTGATAGGAAAGTAAAGGTGTTCCATAATATATGTGACAACTTGTATTGCTAAAGTTGAAATTGTCTCAGTTTCCTATACCTGCCTATTTTCAGTTCACAGTGGCTGAGGTTTGAGAGAGGGGAGATGCCACAGGAGACAAAAAAGAATGCCAAGAGGCTCTTCATACTATAGGTGGTGCTTCAAAGTGCTTTTCTGCTGTTCCACATTTCCACCAGTAGTTGGCAGCAGAGGACTAAAGCTGTGGTTCATGGCTTCATCCAAACACCCTTCTCATGCCTCCTCCTACCCTCGCCTGCATCCTCATCTCCTTTCCTTTAGCATCTTATAATTGATGCATTAATGCAACATGGTTTAAAAATATGGCTTACCACAATCTGACTCTTGATTTGAATATTCTGGTGTTAACACTAGCAGTTATGCAAATGGAAGATTGGAAAAATAGCACAGGTGATAGGAGAAAAAGAAGCCTGGAAAGCACCATACTTGATAGTAGTGAGACTATTAGGAGTTACATTACATTACATTACGTAATTTAGCTTTTGTCCAAAGCGACTTACAATAAGTTGAACCTACAACCTCGTAACTAAGGTACACTTCCTTAAACAGACAGTCCACATTACCCAAATATGACCCTTTATTCCTGTCCTTCTGTACTGATACAGTCCATGCTCACTCTCACACACACAAACACACACACGCACACACACACAGAGAAAGAGAGAGAGAGAGAGAGAGAGAGAGAGAGAGAGAGACACTGAAAGCTGTGCTGTATGTGTCACCATTGTGACCCAGACTGCACTTCCTGCTCACCAGACGCCTACACTAGCCTTACGTCGATGACACACACACACACACACACACACACACACACACACACACTCCCACACCCCCACACACGAACACACACACACCCACACACACACACACTCAGACTGGCAAGAGAGCCGACACCAGATGGAGGTGCTGACATAGACAGAGCTGATAACGGGGTTACCCCCATCATTCCCACTTACACCCCGATGACCTTGGGCCTCACACACACACACACATACACATACACACACATACACACACCCACACACACGTACACGAGTGAGAGTCTTATCTGTGGTCATCGGCCCCTGCTCGCGTCACACTCCTGTCCCCTTATCAGCACCTCTCTGCCCCTGAGCTGTAACACTCATCCTCCTGAGAGGGACACAGAGAGAGAGAGAGACAGAAAGGGGGTGGGTGGGGGTTGGGGTGTGTATAGAGAAAGGGGGAGACGTGGATGTGAGGAAGACGAGTGTGCATGGCGAAGGGATGGAGGGAGGAAGTGTGGAGTGATAGCAAGGGTGCAGAGGGCAGCAGACAGACACCCAGCCTGGCGGGAAGAGAGAGAGACAGAGAGAGACAGAGACAGAGAAAGAGAGACAGAGAGAGAGAGAGACAAAGAGAGAGAGAGAGAGAGAGAGAGAGAGAGAGAGAGAGAGAGGATGGTGGGTGAAATTGCAGAGGATGTGTGGTCTGATTACTGAGGTGAAAGTGCTGGCAGCCAGACACACTAGTACACTATCTCTCTCCCACTTCTGCTTTCATCCCCTGTATTTTTGCTCTTATTCTGTCTTTCTACTGTCTATGCTTGCTCTTCTCTCATTAGCTTATATTACATTAGCTACTTCCTTCCTATTGCAGGCTCCCTCCTTCCCTCCCTCCTTCCCTCCCTCCCTTCCTTACTCCTTCCCTCAGTCAGTCTCATTCAGCTGTCCCTCCCCTCTCCATCCTCCCTTCATCGTCCTCACCCCTTGTTCAGTAACTAAGGCATGGTACACACTCTGGGAATACACTGAAGAGACAACATGGGTGACGATGTGTGTGTGTGTGTGTGTGTGTGTGTGTGTTTCAGCAGGACGTTAGGGAAAGGAGCATCTATACTCTTTTTTTATTTTTCTAATTTTATAACCTTATTTTTTGATTTTTTTTATTGTTTTAATATTGTACATATAACAAAAGTTGCATAGGCATACTGTGTACTTTCTCTCTCTCTCTCTCTCTCTCTCTCTCTCTCTCTCTTACTTCTTCCACTCCTGAGAGCCCCCCCTTCTCTCCCGCCCCTCTCTGACCATTTAGCTCTAACAAGTGCTCTCATAGTTAATGAAATTTCCCTGTCTCTGCTCAAATTTCTGCGATTAATCTTACTGTCCCCTCTCCCACTTTTCATCCTCTCACCTCTTAATAACCATTCCCCTCCCTCCCCTCCTCACCAGCACTCCTGCCCGGTGCTCTCCTCTCTCCTTCTCCCTCATCCCTCCTCTATCTTTCCCTCTACACCTCCTCTCTCTATCTTACCTCCCCCCACCCCATCATCACCCCCCCCCCCCCCCCTTCTCATTTGCCTGTGTGTAATCATATGCACAGGAGAAGAGGAGGACATGGAGGAGGAAGAGGAGGGAGGGAGGGAGGGACGCGTTGGGCCAACATTTGCCCAGGGCTCCGCGGCCTGGATCGATGAGTGGTCTTAAGTTTATCTGATTTTTATCAGCGGGGCCGACAGGGGGGCAGGTCGATGGGCTGTGCCCGCGTCAAGTTGACCTTTTCAGGGACGACGGCGAGAGAGCTCCCCCCGGGACCCCCACGGTCCCCTGTCACCGTCTGACTGGCACAAGTCTGTTGCGCTCAACGACAAAGTCTGCGGAGACGTCTATATCGGCGCCCGGCGCGGCTGACAGGGCCTGGCTGTTGTATTTATAAACTGTCCTTTGGCCGTGACACTTTGCCAATGATCGGGCCCTAATTTATGCAGGCAAATCTCCTCGGTGCAAAAATGAAAGCTAATAGAGTCATTAGCCGCTAATTCGAGCCGGGATACCTTGTATAAATTGGCTTACTTTGTAAAGCCCTCCCCCGACAATACCTCTATCCCCTCCTCTCTTTCTGTCTCTCTCTCTCTCTCTCTCTCTCTCTCTCTCATCCTTCCAGACCACAGCCTAACATTGTACACATTCTGAGCACACACGATATTTTAGTGCCTAAATGGTTGATGGTGTGTGTTTGTTTAATGGTGTGTGAGGCAGGATCCCTAATGTGTGTGTGTGTGTGTGTGTGTGTGTGTGTGTGTGGCGAAGCAGGGGTTGTTTCCACCTCCATAGCCATATATTACATAAAATATACATACTCAATGTAGCAGAGAAGTTACTCTGAATAACTGAATCTGTGTATGTGTATGCACTTTTTTGTTTGTGTAAGTTTAGTGCGTGTGTGTGTCAGTGTGAGAGTGCATGTGCCCTTCTGCATGCATGTCTGTGTGTGTGTTGGTGCTGTTACTGCTGAGGCGTTATTGTTCTGGCTGATGGCTGATTATGACATTAAATGTTTATGAGCATTGATCAGCGATAGCCCCAAAGCGAGAGCCATTTCATATCCTCACTGGCCACTGCTTAACGGCATACTGATGGATGCACAATGATCACCAATACAATGGAACACAGAGATCTGCACACACTGCATATAAACACCCACACACACACACAAACACACACCTACACACACACACACACACCTACACATGCACCAAACACACACTCACTAGAGAGTCCAGTTTAACCCTCACTTCTTCATTATCAACACCTGGAATGTTTTCTTTTATTTGAGTGGCTGTTATGGGGCATGAGGGGCGATGGCGACCTAAAGGTCAGAGAAGTGGACTTGTGGCTGAAAGACTGCTGGTTTGAATCCCCAGACTAGATGGTACAGTCGGGGAGAGTGAATTGGTAAAACTAGTAGGATACTTGCTGTGGAAATGAATTTCAGCTGGTTCGTACGAACAAAAGGACACATTTGCGGAGAAAATGAAGCACCACATTGGCTTCGGCCTTCGCAGAGTGCACAGACTTGCTGGCTGAACAAGTGGAATCATCGGCAATTGGTCTAAAATATGCCATGATTGGGTGTGTTGGCTTGTGCAAAAGTGTCTTCATTTTCATTTCCAGTTGATTGCTTCTGTTTTCACTTCCGTGCTAATATCTTGTGGTCAACAGGAGTCATTTCAAGGCTAGGCTTGCAAAGATTGTTAGAGGATATCTGCACCTTTATGAGTGCTCAAGCAGGGATTATAAAGACCGTGAGATGTTTCTTTCACCGCTATTTCTGGTTACAGTTACCTCTTTAGGTGTGATCACACAGGATGCTTTGTTGGATGCGGCTGTGCCTTTTTTTCAGTTATTATCAATGGTGTGTTTGTGGCAGGTGTGTTTATGCGCCTCACGTTTTGGACGCAGCACCTTCTGGAGCGCTGCCCTGGGCGTTCCAAGTTGAACATGTCTCAACTTTAGCCGTGCCACACATCACCTCAATGTCAGACAGAGAAAAACTTAGCAGCGCCTGGAGGGAAATAAGAAGCCTCTTGCAGTTTCCTGGTGAGTAACATTAACTTTAATTACATTCCGTTTTGGAATCCTCTTCTTCAAGAGCAAGCAGAGCTATGGCTAACTTTCTCTTGTCAGTTTTTATTTTCAACAATGTTATCCCTTTTGTTACTTCGGGTTAGCTAGCTAACGCTAATTAGATAGTTGCATAGCAACAAGCACTTTTGGTTGCACTTTTCTCTCTGTTACTAGCGACCTTTACAGGTACGCTTTGCGTTTGAGCAGGAGAAAAACGTGTCCTATCTGATCATGGCCTTAATCTTCATGCATCCCCACTGGTGCAGAGTGTCAGTATTAAAGACAATATGAAGCTGCTGCGAGTACACATGCAGCAATATGTTCTTTAAGTATACTGCCACTTCCATCAAGGTGCACTTGAGCAAGGCAGTTAACCCCCATCTGCTCTGGAGCTGGTCAGTGTGGTGGAATATTGTGGGAGCACTGGGCAGCTCCGAGGTGTGGATGTGTGTAACTGTAGGAATGTGAAGCGGAGCGTAGCTAAAAAAGAGCATGGATACTCAACAAAACACTTCCCTGGATAAGGTTGAAAAATAAAATCTATGGTCCTGACTTACTTTATCACGCTTTCAAATATTTCAGTAGAGACAGACAGGAAAGAGATAAAAAGAGATGTAGCAGCACAGTCTCAACTGGGATTTGGAGGCATGCAGTCATAGGTACAAGTCATGAGCAGACTGAACTGCTGGGGCATCCAACACCTACAAATTTAAGGTTCGATACCAAGCTGGCCCACTATCAGACTATACATGATGTGAGTTAAACTGGAACAGGTTTTCCATTTGTCCGTGTCAATGTGAAGTTAAAACGCTAATACCAGGTATGAAATATGCAGACGCACATGGAGGTGGAACGCGTCAATTATTTCAAGAGAAGATCCAAGATTCCTGCATGTTTTCCCTGGAAAGGCTCACACTCCTGAGAGCAGATCCAGGAAACATCCCACACACCCCGTAACAGCGGGCCGGCAGATGGAAAAGAGAACGTGGAATCACAAAATCTATTTCCAGGCATACTGGGAGTGACATACGGGAATAGAGATCACAGACTCAGCTCTTCATCGAGATTGTTAATCTTCTTTATTAACAAGTGAAACAGTTGTGTTTGGCTCAAAGTGGAAAACACAAAAGACAGGTTCCCCAGGCGTTCATTAATCTGATCATCTAAAGCCAATTTCACTCTTTGTCATGAGGGGGAGTCTGATTTTTGAGAGCAATAAACTTTCCTGAAATGTGCTCAAAAGACTTAAAGCAAACGGGGGATTTTATTTGAATGAGACTTGAATAAGACACAACCTCTTTTGCATTTGATGACTCTCTCCAGTTTGATCTGTACACGTGTCCCGCACGCTAACTGAGAATCAAAAGCAAAATGTGACAGCTCACCTCATTCCACCCCAGATTTGAATATGCAATCAAACTTTTCTCCGACTTCAAAGATTGAGAAATAAATAATTAAGTCGATCCAATTACTTAATTAATTATTTCATTAATCATGTGCTCACAAATTTCCTTCCCCTCCATTCGTCATGCGGCTCAATGGCTTCATTACGGATCAATGTGGAGCCGTCCCCATCGAGAGTCGCACTGTCATCGTCGAGATTAATCAAGATGTTGCCTGCATGCGGAATGGGCCTCTGTGCCATCGCCATGGTAACCAGCGTGTAACACTGGGAGCAATCTGGAAATGGTGAGAGATGTAGCTAGACACTATGATTGAATTTCCTGTTTGTATGCACTAAATGGTGTCCCAAGTGTGCAAAACACACCATTCTTTTTTTCTTTCGTTCTTCATTTTTCTTTCTTTCTTGCTTGATTTTTTATGGTTGTGTGTGCATAAGGGTCTTTTACATCATAGCGATGTAAAATGATTTGACTGATCCACGGGGGTCCTTAGACCTCTCAACTAGGTGGTCACTAGTGAATAAATACTGATGCCTAGGAACAAGTAACGTCCATTGCTGTGACATTTGCATTTTCTGTATTTAGCTGATGCTCTAATCCAGAGCAATTTACATCATGTGCAAACAGTAGAACAGTCTAACAACAGAGAAGAGCAAAGAACAACAAAGCAAAGTGATAAGAAAAAGGAAAGGAAAAAAAGGTTAGGGTTAGGGTTAGGTTTAGGGTTTTTGTGCAGCAGAGGTAGGAAAAAGCTAATATCATAATGAAGTGCAGGAAGGAAATTTGAAGGAAGGTGATCCTGAACAGATGGGTTTGCCACACAACGGAAGACTTGGGAGTCACTCTGCATTCCTGACTGTGGTGAGAAAATTGTTCCACCGTTGAAGAATGTAAGACAGTAGTCCATACTGACATAAAAACTTCAAGTGCAATTCTTGTGATATAGTAGACAGTGAAAACAGTTCAGATTCCTGTCATTATCAGAGAAGAGCGATACATATCGTATTTCCTAAAACCAGCTCAAACATTAACCCTTTCAGCCTCACAAACCATGGACCAATTTCCCCAAAGCTTCTTAGCTTTATGTCTTTGCCAGTCCATTTTCTTCCAATGGAAAAAATGAGCTTAAAGGAAAATTCTACCCTAAAACACATTAAGACCATTGGCAACGTACCTTGCATTTCTGGGCCCATTTTGATGTTTGATGGTGTATTTTTCTGGCCAAATGTAGACAACTACTTAAAACATCAACGGTGAACGTCAGAATCAAAGAGAATTAGCATCTTTTCAGACTCACCGTTTTGCACCGACATTCAACAATTATACAGGGAGGAATCTGTCGTAGAAGAGGCAGAGAGATCAATTTCTCCACTGACAGTAGCCTCAATAGACCAACATGTAAATGCAGCCACATGAAATGCTGCGTCTGGAGTAAGGAGTGCGACTCTCACTTTTTCTCAACTGAAAAACCTCTTGCTCCACTATCGCTCTCTCCACCTACATGTACAACCCGCAGCTGAATGCAACAAGTTCACGCCTGTTCTCTGGGGGTCGTCGAAAGTCAGTGAGGAAATCGCTAACTGAAGTAGAAGAAGTAGAAGTAGATGCAGCAGGTGCAGGGAAAGTGGGTAAACTAAAAGTAAAATACAACACTTCAACACATCATAAAATAACTCCTGGAATGCATTCAACATCACAGATTGATATGTAAACATGTAAGAGTTTCAGAGGATGTATTTGTCCTTTAACACTAAAATGCTCTTGGTAAAACACAGGATGTCTTCACTTAAAAGCGTCGTCTTTGTCTATAATAGTGGCTCAGTGGACTACGGTGCACTACATTCACTAGTGATATTGTGGCTTTGAATTCAGTTCATGACATACGCACACACACACACACACACACACACTCCTTTCACTGTACACTACCTACAGAAGCAAAAATACAATGATGATCTTTAAAAAGAGCTGCCTCTGGAGCCACAGCAGCCACGAGCTATGCATTGATAATAACTCTGCCCCAGGAGGAGCGAGGAAGACAGAGGAGAAGGAGGCACGCAATATGGAGCAAGCCACAATAGATACACATGCGGGGCACAGCTAACTCACCAGTCACCACGCCTGTTAGCATTTCAGAGTTAAAGTTCTTACCATTTTGCAGTCTGCTGACAGAGGGGACAGCCAAATATGTCAAGGTTGACAGGGCTAATGTGAAATAGAAGTTTATATTTGGTTCCCTGGCTAAAACTTGAATGGGAATCTTTGAGTTGGGGACTATCTTTTGTTGTTTCTGTATACATCTATACCAGTAGCAGCAGGCGTGTGGTCCAGAAGAGAAGATGGCCAAAGACAGACAGAAGTGGAGAGGCTTTGTCACTGCCCTACGCCCCAACTGACACAAAGGGGAGGAATGAGTGAGTGGATGAATTTCAAACAGGACAGCGATCCCTGTTTGACTGAAGCTGCTTTGAAGCTCTTTGCTACCTCACCTGCGATTGTGCAGGCGGCCGTGTGTGCACAGAAGTGTGTGCGCACGCCTGCGTGTGTGTGTATTAGGTTGCAAGTGTGTGTTTGTGTGCCTCAGTGTGCAAAAGAGAACGAAGACAGGAGCTGCAAGACGAGAGAAGAGACAAGAGAGAGAGAGAGATCCTCCCTGTTTAAGTCTAAATTCCTCGTTTATTTGTTTGATTAATTTGCGCGACGGCACGCTGTAACCCCGTTCTGTCACATGCCTCCTTCACTGGGGTTTATTTTAGCAGGGCGGTAAGTGGCCCCATAATGTCACCGTAATACTGGGTCATGCTTTTCCGAATGGAGGGATGGGACTAGGGGAAAGAGAGAACGAGGGATGAAAATGTGAGAGATGGAGGAGGAGGAGAGGGCGGAGGAGGAGGAAAAACGTCCCTCGTTCATCTTACGAACGTGAGTGTTAAAATAACACCTGGCCTGACTGGATTCACTGTGGGTGTGCTGGAAGGATCCGCACATCAGGCTAACAGGAACTGTCAGTGGAGAGACACACACACCCACACACACACACACACACACACACACAAAGAAGAAGCACTGAGAGAAAAGGGTGAAAAGAGAGAAGTCAGAGCCAGAGGTAGAGCTTGAAAGTGAGAATGCTTATTGCCGCATAAACCGCTGCGACACATATGAGGGACTTGAACCTGCAAGCCTTCATCTGTCAATATGCAGAGAGGTCAAAACCTCTTGGTGAGGATGCAAGCGGTTTAAAATGTACTGGTTCACGGGGGCCGGGTGTGTGTGTGTGCGCGCATATATTTATGAGTGCGTAGGTGTGTGTGTGTCTCTGAGGTAGCCATGACAACGTTCACAAGCGAGGGAGAGGGTAGAGTTTAGAGGGATAGAGGGATAGAGGGAGAGACATCTTGCATATTCAACGCTCTGTCGCCCGGCTGTCATCGGCCAACTGAGTGGTGAGGAGATAGGGAACTAGTCAAATTACCGGCCGTGCTCGATTCTGTCTCCCGCACTGACAAGTCTGTCAGAGATGGGATTTAATCTCTTAATAACGAACAGGGCCGGGGATGCTTTTTTTTTTTCATCTCTCCCTCCCCCTCTCACTTTTTTCTCTTTGACCGTCTTCTGATCGCATCTGGCCATGTCGACAAATCACATGCATCTCAGACAGAGAAATATCCATGTCTGAATATCTTATATTCCCCGCTCTCTCTCTCTCTCTCTCTCTCACCATCCCTCCATCTCTCCATCTCTAATACAAGCTGTCGTGCTAGATCATGATTGATCAGGGCCTTAGTGGCCAACGCCAGCTCTCCCTCTCCTGCTGCGGAAATGAATGGGGATCAGATGCGCTCCAGCTATGAAGTTGGAAGCTGAATTATTGGCGACACAGGCTAGAGAGAGGAAGAGAGAGAAAGATAAAGACGGGGAGGATGCAGATAAAATGAGGGGAACATCTCTTCTGGTACATATCTACTCTTGGAAGTTTGATTTCCAGGAGGACTTGCGTGTCGCAAAACACTTTCTTGAATTCGCATTACCAACTCTTCCTGCCTGTGATATCTGATAACAGCATTTCCTCCCCTCAGTCTGCATTTTTGTTTTGATTGTCTTTAAATGAGCTAAGTCTTCAAATGAACTTTGATGGCTGTGAAGAACCAAAGAAAGGCAGCTGTTAACTA